>NW_023331422.1:0-40119 GCF_011100685.1 Canis lupus familiaris
CCTCTCAATAGATGCAGAGAAAGCATTTGACTAAATACAGCATCCATTCCTGATCAAAACTCTTCAGAGTGTAGGGATAGAGGAAACATTCCTCAGCATCTTCAAAGCCATCTACAAAAAGCCCACAGCAAATATCATTCTCAATAGGAAATCACTGGGAGCTTTTCCCCTAAGATCAGGAACAAGACAGGGATGTCCACTCACACCACTGCTATTCAACACAGTACTAGAATTGCTTGCCCCAGCAATCAGGCAACACAAAGAAATAAAAGACATTCAAATTGGCAAAGAAGAAGTCAAACTCTCCCTCTTCGCAGATGACATGATGCTGTACATAGAAAACCCAAAAGACTCCATCCCAAAATTGCTAGAACTCATACAGAAGTTCAGCAGTGTGACAGGATACAAAATCAATGCCCAGAAATCCTTGGCATTTTTATACACTGACTATGACACTGAAGAAAGAGAAATTAAGGAGTCAATCCCATTTCCAATTGCACCCAAAAGCAAAAGACACCTAGGAATAAACCTAACCAAAGAGGTAAAGGATCTATACCCTGAAAGCTACAGAACACTTCTAAAAGAAATTGAGGAAGACACAAAGAGATGGAAAAATATTCCATGCTCATGGATTGGAAGAATTAATATTGTGAAAATGCCAATGCTACCCAGGGCAATTTACATATTTAATGCAGTCCCTATCAAAATACCATGCACTTTCTTCAGAGAGTTGGAACAAATCATCTTAAGATTTGTGTGGAATCAGGGATCCCTCTGTGGCTCAGCGGTTTAGCGCCTACCTTCAGCCCAGGGCGTGATCCTGGAGTCCCGGGATCGAGTCCCACATCAGGCTCCCTGCATGCAGCCTGCTTCTGTCTCTGCCTGTGTCTCTGCCTCTCTCTCTCTCTCTCTCTCTGTGTGTGTCTTTAAAAAATTTTGTGTGGAATCAGAAAAGACCCCGAATAGCCAGGGGAATATTGAAAAAGAAAACCAGTGCTGGTGGCATCAGAATACCAGATTCAGGTTGTACTACAAAGCTGTGGTCATCAAGACAGTGTATTCCTGGCACAAAAACAGACACATAGATCAAAGGGAAAGAATAGGAATCCAGAAGTGGACCCTCAACTTTATGGTCAACTAATATTCAACAAAGCAGGAAAGACTATCCACTGGAAAAAAAAAGACATTCTCTTCAAATAAATGGTGCTGGGAAAATTGGACAGCCACATGCAGAGGAATAACTAGACCATTTTCTTACACACATACACAAAGATAAACTCAAAATGGATGGAGGATATAAATGGGATGACAAGAATCCATCAAAATCCTAGAGGAGAACACAGGCAATACCCTTTTTCAACTTAGCCACAGCAACTTCTTGCAAAATACATCCATGAAGGCAAGGGAAACAGAAGCAAAAATGAATTATTGATACTTCATCAAGATAAGAAGCTTGCACAGCAAAAGAAACAGTCAACAAAACTGAAAGACAACCTACAGAATGGGAGAGAAGAGAAGATTTTTGCAAATGACACATCAGATAAAGGGCTAGAGTCCAAGATCTTAAAGAACTTATTAAACTCAACTGCAAATAAACAAACAATCCAATCCTGAAATGGGCAAAAGACGTGAACTGAAATTGCACAGAGGAAGACATAGACATGGCCAACAAGCACATGAAAAAATGCTACGCATCACTGGCCATCAGGGATATACAAATCAAAACACAATGAGATACCACCTCACCCCAGTGAGAATTAACAAAACAGGAAACAACAAATGTTGGAGAGGATGTGGGAGAAAGGGAACCCTCTTGCACTGTTGGTGGGAATGTGAACTGGTACAGCTACTCTGGAAAACTGTGTGGAGGTTCCTCAAAGAGTTAAAAATAGATCTGCCCTACGATTCCAGCAATTGCACTGCTGGGGATTTACCCCAAAGTTACAGATGCAGTGAAATGCCAGAACACCTGCACCCCGATGTTTCTATCAGCAATGTCCACAGTAGCCAAAACTGTGGAAGGAGCCTCGGTGTCCATCGAAAGATTAATGGATAAAGAATATGTGGTTTATGTATACAATGGAATATTACTCAGCCATTAGAAATGTCAATACCCACCATTTGCTGGACGTGGATGGAACTGGAGGGTATTATGCTGAGTGAAATAAGTCAATTGGAAAAGGACAAACATTATATGGTCTCATTCATTTGGGGAATATAAATTTAGTCAAATGGAATAAAGGGAAAGGAGAGAAAATGAATGAAAATATCAGCGAAGGTGACAAAACATGAGAGATACCTAACTCTGGGAAACGAACAAGGGGGTACTGGAAAGGGACGTGGGTGGGGGTTTGGGGTGACTGGGTGATGATCAGTGAGGGGGCACTAGGGATGAGCACTGGGTGTTATGCTATATGTTGGCAAATTGAACTCCAATAAAAAATAAAAATAAATACTTGAAATTATAAAGCTCCTTAAAGAAAACATAAGCAATAACCTTTTTAAATTTACTTTTTAAGGTTTTATTTTAATTCCAGTTAATTAACATACAATGTTTTATTAGTTTCAGGTGTAAAATATAGTGTTTAAACAATTCCATGTATCACTCAGTGCTTATCACAATAAGTGCACTCCTTAATCCCAATCACCTATTTAAAACAACCCCCCCACCCCCTCTGGTAAACATCAGTTCTCTAAATTAAAGGTCTGGTTTCTTGGTTTGTCTCTCTCTCTCTCTCTTTTTAGTCCCTTTGCTTGTTTGTTTTGTTTCTTAAATTCCATATATGAGCGAAAATCATATGGTATTTGTCTTTCCCTGACTTATTTCTCTCAGCATTATATTCTCTAGCTCCATCCATGTCATTGCAAACAGCAAGATTTCATTCTTTTTCATGGCTTAATGGCTAAATAATATTCGTATTTCATATATATATATATATAATACCAAATTTTATTTATCCATTTTTCAATCAAGGGACACTTGTGCTGCTTCCATATCTTGGCTGTTTTAAATAATGCTGTTATAAACACGGAGGTGCATATATCCCTTTGATTGTTTTCTTATATTCTTTGGGTAAATACCCAATAGTGTGATTAGTGGATCATAAGGTATTTCTGTTTTTAACTTTTTGAGTAAACTCCATACTGTTTTCTAGAGTCACTGCACCAGTAAGCATTCCCACCAATAGTGCACAAGGGTTCCTATTTCTCCATATCCTTTGCCAACAGCTGTTGTTTCGTGTGTGTGTGTGTGTGTGTGTGTGTGTGTGTGTTTATTTTAGGCATTCTGACAGGTGTGATGGTTACCAGAAGGGAGGGGGTGGGTGAATAAAGTACATGATGGGGATTAGGGAATGCACTTGTGAAGAGCACTGGGTGACATATGGAATTGTTGAGTGGTTATACCTAAAACTAATATGCATGTTAACTATACTGGAATTAAAATTTTTAAAAATTTGAAAACAAAACAAAAAAAGTGGGCAAAACTAATCAGTGCTGTTAGAATGAGGTTTCTTGTTATCCTTAGACAAAGTAATTACTGGGCGTGGGTACTTTGGAAAGCTTTCAGGGTGCTGGTACTGTTCTGTTTCCTTTTTGTTTTTTAAAATATTTTATTTATTCATGAGAGACACAGAGAGAGGGAGAGAGATAGGCAGAGGGAGAGGCAGGCTCCCTGCAGGGAGACCAACATGGGACTCGATCCCGAGACTCCAGTCCCTGGGCTGAAGACGGCGCTAAACCACTAGGTTTGAATGGTACATCGTTCTCCAACATTTCATTTTCAGGCTGGAGGTGTCCTTAGGTCCACAATGAGTCTCTTGTAGGCAGCAAATAGATGGGTCTTGCTTTTTTATCCAGTTTGAAACCATGCGCCTTTTGATGGGATCGTTAAGCCTATTCACGTTCAGAGTTGCTATTGAAAGATACGAATTTAGTGTCATCATGATACCTATTCACCTGTTTTTGTGGATTATTTCCTTGGACTTCCTCTTTCTTTTACAGAGTCTCCATCAATATTTCTCACAGAGCTGGTTTGGTGGTCACATATTCTTTCAGTTCCTGCCTGTCTTGGAAGCTCTTTATCTCACCTTCTATTTTGAATGAGAGCCTTGCTGGATAGAGTATTCTTGGTTTCATGTACTTCTCATTTAGGATCCTGAGTATATCCTGCCAGCCCTTTCTGGCTTGCGAGGTCTCTGTGGAGAGGTCTGCTCTTAACCTAATACTTCTCCCCATAATGGTAGGGATCTCTTGTATCTTGCTGCTTAAGGATCTTCTCTTTACCTTTGGAATTTGCAAGTTTCACTATTAAATGTCGGGGTGTTGAATGGTTTTTATTGATTTTAGGGGGGAATCTCTCTATATCCTGGATCTGAATGCCTGTTTTACTCCCCAAGTTGGGGACGTTCTCAGGTATGATTTGTTCAAATACACTTTCTGATCCTCTGTCTCTTTTGGCGCCCTCTGGAACCCCAATTAAACGTAGGATTTTCCTTCTGAGGCTGTCGTTTATTTCCCTTAATGTATTCTCATGATCTTTTAATTGTTTTTCTCTTTTTTCCTCTGCTTCCTTCCTTGCCATCAACTTGTCTTCTATGTCACTCACCCATTCTTCTGCCTCATTAACCCTCATCATTAGGACCCTCTAGTTAGGATTTCAATTCATTTAATTGAGTTTTAATTTCAGCCTGATTAGATCTAAATTGTGCAGTCATGAAGTCTCTTGAATCTTTTATGCTTTTTTCTAGAGCCACCAATAGCTTTATAATTGTGCTTCTGAATTGGCTTTCTGACATTGAATTGTAATCCAAATTTTGTAACTCTGTGGGAGAGAGGACTGTTTCTGATTCTTCCTTTTGTGGTGAGTTTTCCTTCTAGTCATTTTGCTCAGCCCAGAGTGGCCAGAAACAAGAGTTATAGAGGAAAAAGGAGAAAAAGAGAGAAAAAAAGGGGGGGGGACAAACAAAACAAAAAACAAGGGTGGAGTATCCTCTGATTCTATATACTGTAAATCCCTCGACTTCCCCTGGAACTTTCCAGCGCTGCTTGGTCAATAACTTGCTTTTCCCCTGTCCTTCCAGCTGGTTGTTGGGGGAGGGGCCTGCTGTGCTGATTCTCAGGTGTGTGCACCTGGAGGAGCTGCCCATCCCCCTGCTTGGTGCCAGGCTCAGTGGGAGCTGTTTATCCTGTGAGGCCCCTGCTCAGTCTCAGGTACAAGGTGACACCAGGAGGAACAACAACAGTGGTGGTGGCCAGCTCTTCAGCTCTAGAGTCAGCTCCTGCAGTAACTACCACAGCTCCCCTTCCACAGGGGCCTGGATGCTCCGGGGGCCGGAGGTGCTGATCTTCGCAGTTCTGGGGCTCCCAGCAGCAGGAGTGTCTTTGCTGACCTGGGCCCTCCCGGTGTCCGCCTGTCCTGGGGGGAGCGCTGGATATTGGGCTGTGTCCCCAGCGCCCCTGGCTCCGGGGCCTGCACCACTGGAATCGTGCTTCCCGGGCCGCACACTCCCCTCAGCGTGGAGCTGCCGCCTGAGCTGCTCCCGAGGTCCTGCTGGCGCGCCCTCCACCCCTTTAGAGTGTTTGGCTTGCAGTGTGTGGCGTGCTCTCTCCCCAGGCGCACTTCCTCTGTTAGTGCCCGTGGGAGCCTGAGGGCATCCCTGCCCCTCCTGGGATCCTGCCCGAGTTCCCTGCCAGCGCCTTTCCATCTGGGAAGATTGGTAAAGTTTCTGCTTCTCCAGGACTGGGATTTCCTGTCCTGGGGGCACTCGCCACCCGGCCTTAGCCAGGCTCCTTGGGGGGCCCCTCCCCCTTGAATGCTTTTTTATTTCTTTATTTTTTTCCATCTTCCTACCTTGATAGAAGCGGGAACTCTTCTCACAGTAGCATTCCAGCTGTTCTCTCTTTAAATCTCAGACTGAATTCGTACGTTTTCAGGATGATTTGAAATTTATCTAGGTAAATTGGTGGGGACAGGTGACTTGGAGAATCCAGCCATCTTGCCTGGCCTCCCTAGTTTCATGTATTAATTACATTTAGATCTTTGTTCAATTTGAGTATATTTTTGATGTAAGAAAGTGATCCTGTTTCACTCTTTTGCATGTACCTGTCCAGTTTTCCCACAATTTATTGGAAACACTGTCTCTTCTCCTTTGTATATTTTTGCATCCTTTTGTTGTAGACTAATTGACCATATGAGTGTGGGTTTATTTCTCTGCTCTTTATTCTGTTCCATTGACCTATGTGTCTGCTTTTGTGCCTGTACCATATTGTTTTACTATAGCTTTGTGTTAGTTTGAAATATGAAAGTACTATACCTCCAGCTTTGTTACTTTTCATTTTTACTTTGGCAATTCTGGATCTTATGTGATTTCATACACATTTTAGGATTATTTGTTCTAGTTATGTGAAAAATGCTACTGTTATTTTGATATGGATTTCATAAAATCTGTAGATTGATGAAATCTACATTTTTCTCATATGGACATTTTAACAATATTAATTCTTCTAATCCATGAGCAAGGAATATCTTTCCATTTACTTATGTCAGTTTCTTTCATCAGTATTTTATAGTTTTCAGAGTTTAGGTCTTTTATCTCCTTGGTTCAGTTTATTCCTAGGTATTTTGTTATTTTTGGTTCAATACTAAATGGAATTGTTTTCTTGATTTCTGTTTCTGTTACTTCATTATTAGTGTATAAAATCACAACATATTTCTGTATATTAATTTTGTATCCTGTAATTTTACCGAATTCATTTTTTTACTTCTAAATAGTTTTTTGGTGAAGTCTAGCATTTTCTATGTTTAGTATCATGCTGTCTGGAAATTGTGACAGTTTTACTTCTTTCTTACAATTTTGTTGCCTTTTCTTTTTCTTGTCTGATTGCCGTGCTAGTATTTCCAGTACCATGTTCAATAACAGTGGTAAGAGTGGACATCTTTGTCTTATTCCTGATGTTAGAATAAAAGCTCTGTTTTTCACCATTAAGTATAATGTTATTCGTGTAGTCATATACGGCCTTTATTATATTGAGGTATATTCTTTCTTAATCCAACTTGCTGAGAATTTTTAACATAAACAGATGTTGATTTTTGTCATGCTTTTCTGCATCTGTTGAAACGATCATATGATTTTGATCCTTCATTTGGTTAATGTGGTATATCACATTGGTTGATTTGGAAATATTGAATTATCCTTCCATCCCTGGAGTAAATCCCACTTGATCATGATAAAAGATTCTTTTAATGTATTGTTGAATGTGGTTGCTAATATTTTGTTGAGGATTTTTGTATCTATGTTCATTAGGGGTATTGGACTGTAGTTTCTTTTTTAATAGTCTGTCTGATTTTGGGTTCAAAATCATTCTGGCCTTGTGGAATGTATGTGGAAATTTTCCTTCCTCTTCTATTTTTTGGAAATAGTTTGAGGAGAATATGTATTAATTCTTTAAATGTTTTAATTTTAAAAAATTTATTTATCTTAGAGAGAGAGAGAGAGAATGAGCAGGGGTAGGTGCAGAGGGAGAGGGAGAGAGATAATCCTCAAGGAGACTTCCCTCTGAGTACACAGCCCAAATGGGGGCCTGGCCTCAGGACCCTGAGATCATGACCTGAGCCAAAATCAAGAGTTGGTCACTCAATTCACTGAGCCACCCAGGCACCTCTAAATATTATTTTATTTTTTAAGATTTTATTTATTTATTCATGAGACACAAAGAGAGAGGCAGAGACATACACAGAGGGAGAAGCAGGCTCCTTGCAGGGAGCCCGATGTGGGACTTGATCTCTGGACCTGAGGATCACGCCCTGAGCAAAGGCAGACACTTAACCACTGAGCCACCCAGAGACCCCTAAATGTTTTAATTTAAATTTTAGAATTCACCTGTGAATATATCTGGTCCTTGACTTTTGTTTTGTCGGCAGGTTTTTTTTTTTAATTATAATTCAATTTCATTACTAGCAATTGATCTATTCGGATTTTCTATTTCTTCCTGATTCAGTTTTGGGAGATTATATGTTTCTAGGAAATTTTCATTTATTCTAGGTTGTCCAATTAGTTGGCATAATTGTACATAGTAGTTTCTTATAATCCTTTGTATTTCTGTGGTGTCAGTTGTAAATTTTCTTTCATTTCTAATTTTATTTGGGCCCTCTTTTTTTTAATGAGTCTTGCTAAAAGCTTATTGATCTTGTTTATCTTTCAAAAGACCAACTCGTAGTTTTCCTGATCTTTTCTATTGTATTTTTAGTCTCTATTTAATTTATTCCTGCTCAGATTTTATTATTTTCTTCCTTCTACTAACTTTGGGCTCTTTTTCTAGTTCCTTAGGTGTGAGGTTAGACTGTTTGAGATTTTTATTTCTTGAGATAGGCCTGTATCACTATAAACTTCCCTCTTAGAACTGCTTTTGCTGTATTTCATTGAATTTTGGATGTTTTATTTCAACTTTTGTTTGACTAGAGAGATTTAAAATTTTTCTTTTTGATTTCTTCATTGATCCATTGTTTAGTAGCATATTGTTTGGCTTCCATAGTTTGCATTTTTTCCTAGTTTTTTTTTTTCTTGTGATTGATCTCTAGTTTCATACTGTTATGGTTAAGAAATATGCTCAATATGATTTCAATCTTCTTACATTTTTTTAGATTTTATTTATTTTTTCATGAGAGAGAGACAGAGACAGAGAGAGAGAGGTGCAGAGACACAGGCAGAAGAAGAAGCAGGCTCTATGCAGGGAGCCTGATGTGGGACTCGATCCCGGGACTCCAGGATCATGCCCTGGGCCAAAGGCAGGCAGTAAACTGCTTCTTACATTTTGAGACATGTTTTGTGGCCTCACATGTGATCTATCCTGGAGAATATTTTTGTGCACTTGAAAACAATATGTATGGTTCTGTTTTTGGAACATATTCTTCTATATCCTCATTTTGCTTGACTCTGTATGTTTCTATGTATTAGGAAGATCAACTATGTCTCCCAGTTTAAAGGAGTGACCTTGTGTAGAAGGTATCCTGTGGGTCCCAGAAGTGCAATACACCTAGTCATCAGAACCTGGTGCTGCAAGAGTATCCTGTGTTGAATACATGTGGTTTCCTATTGTGGCTGAGCTACAACTATTGTGGATACACTAGCTGGTGTGGTTGGCTCCCCTAGTGTTAAGGATGCTGATTGAGGCTGAGGTCCCCACCAGGTATGCTGGTGTAGAAGCTGCTTTGGGGGTTGCAGGTCTGGCCAAGGCTTCCTTATATTTCTGACAAGATGGGCAACATTTTGGTGGGGTGCTGGTCCTCACAGAGGCTACGTAGTACGTGCAAATGGGCAGGAACTGCCTTGGAGTGGCACCTGCTAGGGTAGGCATTTGGACCTATCCATGGAGTGGGTCCACAGGGATATGCTGGGGTGGGACAAGCACTGTTAGCAAGGTAGATAGAGTGTCAGAAATGGTGCTTACCAGCACTGGGCCATCTAGGTAGAAGGCAATTTTTTTTAGAAGGCAATTTTTTTAAATGGCTCCCACCACCATTTTTGTTTCCTGGAGAAATTTACTACATATCTCTGCCCCTCAAGTAGACACCTTAAAATTAGACAATAGATCTTCACATATGGCCCCAAGCACTTTTCAAACTCCTGCCTCTCCACTGGGATTTAGAGCAGAGTTTTGGTTTTTCTATAACCCTCTAATTCTCCTAGAGATAGAGATTCTCAAAGTTAGACATTGTGGGGACTTGTATTCCTGGTACAAGACACTAAGGCTGAGGTGCCCAATATGGGCTTGTACCACTCATTCCTCAGGAAGACATCTTGGTTTCTTTAATTGCAAAAATGGTTTTATAACCAAGACCTGGGTATTAATTATGTTTATTGTTATGGGAATGACAGGTTAAATTGTACATAATTTCCTAGAAATTACCTAGCTTTCTATTTCCTCTTATGTCATGTGAAAATTTATTTGTGTCATATTTTCTTTTCTCCTACTCCATGATATTTGATGCCACACTTCCCTTCCCTAGGTAATAAACCTCATGGTCTAGGCCTAGTGACTCCAGGATAGCAGGGGAAGGATGGATAAAAATGATCTCTATATACCCCCATGCATGTATTTTCATTTGTGTCTTATCCTTGTTATTTTCCCAATCAGATAAAAGTGATTTCCCTGCATGTCAACAGCTGTGTCACTTAACTTCCCCTACCGACAAGCACAAAGGTATTTTTTCACAATTTTATAACATGTTTCATAATACAGACCTCAAAATAGAAAGCAATTTTGCAAAGACCATATTCATTTTTTTCAACTTGCCTGTTTTTATTTTAGAAACACTTTTCAACTGACCATCAAAAATATAGAGGATTTTCTATAGTTTCTAAATAATTTCCCTTTCTCTCATACCCATTTATAACATTTGTATATGCAAATTCATCTAAGACTTCAATTTGTTGTGCATCAAACAACACATTTACAGCCTACATTTTGTTTTACACTAGAAACGTGTTGAAAGACAATTCTCCATGGGTCTCTCTTGTTTCTGCATGTTTTGCAAGCAAAAACCTGCCCTTTACTCCAGGCAATCTTTTCAAGGATGTCTATATAGGGGAAATCCTTAGAATACAGAAATAATGTCTCCCATAAGAGTGAAGGACAACTTGCATAAAGACCTGAAAAATAGAGATAGTGCTTTCCTCTGGAACAAAAGGCAGGCATGCTTACATTATGAAATATTTGTGCCTTCTAAGCTCAGGTTTTCTCTTTAAACACAATTGATTGCAGGCAAAGATGTCATCTTGCCCTATTTCTATTCCCTGTGGCTCAAGAAACCAATGCAAAATGCTGACACTCCGGCTACTGCTACTGCTTTGAGTATTAAATAGTCCTTCATCTCTGCTCCAGAAGTCCCGTGTTTTCTATCAGCATGCATAAAACTGTGGCAAACTAACTTTTATAGTTCACAGTTCCTGAAAATTTTGGCAATGAGGTGGTGACTATGTGGCAATGATGCTGACCAAGATAAAATTTTCTAGAAGAGGAAGAGTTGGGTCCATACAGGCTAATTAATGAGATTTTGGGAATGTTCATGTGAATCAATAGCAATCTATTGACCAAGTTGTATAAGTAGCTATGTAATAAATGGCCCTCCACCTAATTACTATTAATGAGAAATTGAGGAGGTAGTTACCAACTGATAAGTGGGAAGTAAGCTCAAAGATGCCTTCCTGAATGGTGCCCTAGTTGTTAACTACCCTACAGAAAGCAGATGTCTTCCCCCATTTGGTGGTTACCTTAATGTCTATCCCACTGTAACAACTATAGCACTAGAATTCAGCCTGGAAGATCTCCTTCTCAGACAACAGTTACACAACTGCAATGGGGAGAAACTGGGTGAATTTTTAAAACTTTGATAGTAAAGGAGATGAGATTTGTGGGATATGAAATGCTTATTAAAGAAAAATAGCAATCACTGTTCTTTTAGATCAATCCTATCCAGTCTATTGTTTCAACCTTAGATTTGGCTGCATTTAAAAAAAAGATTTTATTTTTTTATTTATTCATGAGAGACAGAGACATAAGCAGAGGGAAAAGCAGGCTCCTTGCAAGGAGGCTGATGCAGGACTCGATCCCAGGACCCCAGGACCATGACCTGAGCCAAAGGCAGATGCTCAACCACTGAGCCACTAAGGCACTTCTAGATTTGGCTTAGGTATTCTCAGGGAGATTTTCTTGAGACAGACAAGTTCCCATGAAAAGCCATAGGTGAGGAATTGACTAGTACTGTATTACTGGCTTTTATTGCCTTGGATTGGGTTTCAGTGGGGTGACCCATTGGACAATGAGAAACTGACAAAAAGAAGCTAAATAAATTCTTGTGATCAGTATTGTTTTCCTAGAAAACTCTCAGCTCTAATGTTGAAACTGGACCCCAATTTAGGAGATGTTATGACAATGGCACATTAGATGACCCAGATTAAAGTGGACTCTTTAAAAACAATTTGTTGCTACATAAATGAAGCCCAAGGCAGCCAAAACAAGGAAACCTTACAGCCTCAGCCAGAAAGCAGGATGTCTATGGCTGTGGTTGTTGAGTGACTGGGATCTCAAGGCTAAAATAAAAGGTGCCACCATGATGACTTTTTCACTCAATATAGGCATTAAGCATGCTGAAAACATCTGGTTGAGTTATGAGCTGCTGTCATGCCAGTCAAAACTGAAAGTAATGCAAAGTCTTGTTTAATGGCATAGAACTCTCTCCCTCCATGTCTGTAATACCTCTCCATGCATGCCGAACTTCGGTGTTTCAAAGTTGAAAACAGAAGTGGGGCTGATGCCTAGAGGGGAAAGCCATCGCATTCACATGAGTATGCTAAAGAATTTGATGGAGGGGTGGAACTCAAATTTTAATGGTCTTATTGGGTATAGGTGCTCAAGTTACTATCTTACCTGGACCTCTGGGAAAAAAGTGCATGGATTCAGCTAATGGGATTTGGGCAGGGCTCATAGTGAGGCAGGGAAGCTAATGTAAAATCATGGATAGGACCTTTTTGGCCAATTCAATGTACTATAATCGCTGCTTCTACATATGAATGCATAGTAGGAATAAATTGGTTATATACTTATACTCCCCCATACCATATATAGAGATAATCTCAATTGGGAAGAGCCACATGTAGAGAAAAGTGGGACACATTCATTGCTCTCCAATTTATCTCTCTGGACTCTCCCTGGGTGGTATAAGAGAAATAGTGTACCATTCTAAGTGGAAAAAGACAATAAGGAAAGTGGGCCATAAAAGATGTTTTGCACATAGACCTCAGACTCATCTAAGTGTCTGACACATGATTTTCAACTCTAGCATTCAGAATTGCGAAGAAGTACATGTTACTTAAGTTCACCAGTCCCTGGTAACTGGAATAATCACCCTAGGAAAACTAATATAGAAATATCTGAATTCACCATAATTTAAAAACTGCTGTTAATCAAACAAAGAAAAGACAGTAAGAATCACAGTTGATTTCCTCTCAATTTCCAAAATGGGGCAAACCAAGAAGTCTCCTAATGGCTTACCTAAGGATACTTCCTCATACAGTGACCAATAACTGTAGCTCAGAGTCTGTAAGGGCCTCATTGGATGCCTCAGAAGGGTGTGGGGTATGACATGTTCTGAACTGACATTCCCATCATCCCTATGCTGAGGTGGCAAGTCATAAATTTTGAGCTTTAAAAAAACACATTATGAAAAGAACAGAGTCGGATAAATCTAAATAGGATAGAATAGTACCTACAGATTCTAGGGAGCCTGAATAAACTTTGTTTTGAACTTTTGGATTTAGAGATTTCTGTAATGGATTTGGGTCCTTCCTGATGCTTTTCAGTGAATTGCATAATGTGAATAGCGTAGAAAAAAGATTGACTTGGGTATGCTTGTCCTATTAAGATGATTTCCTTGCATTGTTGCTTGTATTCATTAGTGAAGCAGGATCCATTCTCTTATATCACCTTCTGAATAACCACAGCATTAGATGCTCCCCAGGTACCTTTTTCCTCAATCACCCACTGAAGGGAATAATCAGATGCACTCGATTTCCAGCTTGGTCTTCAACATTAAACTTTATTTTCCTTTCTCCTTTGCAAATTTTCATACATGTCCCTCATATTTCCACATCCAGTCTTCATCCACAGCCCAGGGATAGTACATTTTTAACTTGTTTTTCTAGTGCTCCCACTTGATTTCTGAAATTACAAATGCAAAAAACAAAAATAACCAAAACAAAAAAAAAATCCAAAACCAAACACGGGTGCATGTGCCACAACCCACACAAATATCCTAATGGATTTATATCCTCAAAATAACTTTCTACATAAAATGACAGGAATGACACCAAAATGCATGAATAATAGAAAAACAACTTTATGTCATATTGACAAACATGGGAATATTGAACTAGCAGCAATTAGCATGATAGAAATTAAGTGACTGGATGAAATGGAGATTTGTTTTTCTAAATAGATCTCAGTTCATCCTCTAAGAAGGCAAATGTTTTTGCAAAGGGCTTTGGTTACAAAACTGCCTTCCTGATATATATGGTAGATCTAGGCACCACACAGATGGATTTACTTCCCTGGATATTTTGGAAGATTATCTTCAGTATTTATGAAGAAAGCACCTCCCCATTTGAAACATCCCTTTTGCTTTACGTCTCACTGATAGGCTCCAGAAAATGTTGTAACAGACTCTTAAATACAGTGAGCAAACTGGCTGTTGCTGGAAGGGAGGTGGGTGAAGGATGGGTGAAATAGATAAAGGAGATTAAGAATTACAAACCTCCAGTCACAAAATAACTAGGTCATGGAGGAGAAAAGGACAGCATAGGGAATATACTCAATAATAATACATTGAGTATATTATATTGTATAATATATTGAGTATATCATACAAATAATGTTGTATGGTGACAGATGGTGACTACATTTTGTCGTAGTGAGCACCGAGGAATGTACAGGATTGTCAAGTCAATATGTTGTACACTTGAAACTAATATAGCACCATATGTCGATTATACTTCAGCAATAAAGAAAAAGATGTTCACTCTCACACTTTTACTCCACATAGTACTGGAAGTCCTAGCCACAGCAGTCAGACAACAAAAAAGCAATAAAAGACATTCCAAATCGGCAAGGAAGAAGTCAAACTCTCACTCTTTGCAGATGCCATGATATTATATATTGAAAACACGAAAGACTCCACCAAAAACTGCTAGAACTGATACAGAATTCAATCCAGTAAAGCCGCAAGATGCAAAATCAACATATAGAAATCTGTTGCATTTCTATACACCAATCATGAAGCAGCAGAAAGAGATATTAAGAAAACAAATCCCATTTACAATTGCACTCCAAAATAATAAGACGCCTATAAATAAACCTAACCAAAGAGGTGAAATACCTGTAACCAGAAAACTATGAAACACTGATGAAAGAAATTGAAGATGACACAACGAAACAGAAAGATATGCTATGCTCATGGATTGGAAGAATAAATATTCTCCTTACTCTGGGAAACGAACAAGGGGTGGTAGAAAGGGAGGTAGGCGGGGGTGGGGTAACTGGATGACAGGCACTGAGGGGGGGCACTTGATGGGATGAGCACTGGGTGTTATGCTATATGTTGGCAAATTGAACTCCAATAAAAAATTAAAATAAAACGAAAAAAAAAAAAGAAAAAAAATGTCCTGCCGAAAGCAATCTACACATTTAATGCAAAATACCTATCAAAGTACCCTATCAAAATACCACCAGCGTTTTCCACAGACCTAAAACAAACAATCCTAAAAAATTGTATGGAAACACAAAAGATCCCGAATAGCCAAAGCAATCTTGAGAAAGAAAAGTAAAGCTGGAGGCATCACAATTCCAGACTTCAAGTTATATTACAAAGGCCGTAGTAATCAAAACAGTATGGTACTGGCACAAAGACACAAAGAGCTAATATTACACTCTATGTTTACTAACTGGAATTTAAATAAAAGCTTGAAAAGAATAGACACATAGATCAATGGAAGAGAATAGAAAGCCCAGAAATGAATCCACAATGTTATGGTCAATTAATCTTCGACAAGGGAGGCAAGAACATGCAATGGGAAAAAGCCTCTTTAACAAATGGTGCTGGGAAAACTGAGCAGCTACATGCAAAAGAATGAAACTGGACCACTTTCTTATACCATACACAAAAGTAAATTCAAAATGGATTAAGACCTAAATGTGAGACCTGAAAGCATAAAAATCCTAGAAGAGGGCACAGGCAGTAGTTTCTCTGACACTGGTGATAGCAACATCTTTTTAGATAGGTCTCCTGAGGCAAGGGAACAAAAGCAAAAATAAACTACTGGGACTACATCCAAATAAAAAGCTTCTGCACAGCAAAGGAAACAACCAACAGAACTGAAAGACAACCTACTAATGGGAGAAGATATTTGCAAATGACATATCTGATGATGGATTGGTATCCAAAATATATAAAGAACTTATAAGACTCAACACCTGAAAAGCAAATAATCCAATTAAAAATGGGCAGAAGCCATGAACAGACATTTCTCCACAGAAGACATACGGATGACCAACAGACACATAAAAAGGTGCTCAATATCACTCATCAGGGAAATGCAAATCAAAACCACAATGAGATACCACCTCACATGTGTCAGAATGGCTAACATCAAAAACTCAAGAAACAACAGGTGCTGGCACAAATGTGGAGAAAAAGGAACCCTTGTGCACTGTTGTTGGGAATGCAAATTGGTGCATCCACTGTGGAAGACAGTATGGAGGTTCCTCAGAAAATTAGTAATAGAACTACCCTACAATCCAGGAATTACATCACCGGGTATTTACCCAAAGAATACAAAAAACACTAATTTAAAGGGATGTAGCGCCCCTATGTTTATTGCAGCATTATTCACAATAGCCAAACTGTGGAAGCAGCCCAACCATCCATCGATGGATGAAGGGATAAAGAAGATGTGATATAGGGGCACCTGGGTGGTGTAGTCAGTTAAGCATCCAACTCTTGGATTTGGCTCAGGGTGTGACATCAGGGTTGTGGGATTGAGTGCCACAAGGGGCTCTGTGCTCAGTGCAGAGTCTGTTTGGGATTCTCTCTCCCTCTCTTTCTGTCCCTCCCTACCCCACGTGCTCGTGCTCTCTCTTGCTCTCTCTCTCAAATAAATAAATCTTTAAAAAATACAGAAGATGTGAAATAAAGATATAGATAATGGAATATTATTCAGCCATAAGAAATAACAAAATCTTGCCATCTACAACAACAACATGGATGGATCTACAGAGTATAGGCTGAGCAAAATAAGCCAGTCAGGGAAAGATAAATACCGTATGATTTCACTGATATGTGCAATTTAAGAAACAAAACAAATCAGCAGAGAAAAAAAAATGAGAGAGAGAGAGACAGAAAGAGAGAGAGAAAGAGAAACCGAGAAACAGACTCTCAACTGTAGAAGACAAAGGGATGGTTACCAGAGGGGAGACGAGTGGGGGATTGGTGAAATAGGTTGAAGGGGATTAAAAGTACACTTACCCACTAAGGGGTGCACCTGATGGGTGAGCACTGGGTGTTATGCGATATGTTGGCAAATTGAACTTCAATAAAAAAATATGCAAAAAATAAATGAAAAAATAGAGTACACTTACCTTGATGAGCACTGAATAATATATGGAACTGTTGAATCACTATATTGTACACCTGAAACTAATATAATGCTGTATTTTAACTATACTGGAATTAAAGATTTAAGAAAACAAAAAAAAATTAACAATTAGCTGAAAATGGGTCAATGACCAAAATAGGAGTTTAAAATATAAACTGATTAGGAGGAAACATAAAGGTAAATCTTCATGATCTGGGATATGGCTATAGAATTTTAGATATGATACCACAAGCAATAAAAAAAATAGATAATGTGAACCTGATTGAAATGTAAAAAGCCCATGCTTCAGAAAACATCACCAAGAAAGTGAAAACCCACAGAATGGGAGAAAATATTTACAATATATGTGCATATATCTGATACGGGACCTGTCTCTACAATAAATGAAGAACACTTAAAACTCTGTAAGAAGTGACAATAACCAAATTAAAAATGGACAAAGGATCTGGATGCACATTTCTCCAAGAAGATGCACAATGTCCAGTAGCACATGAAAAGATGTTCAACATCATTAGTCACCGGAGGAAAGACAAAATCAAAACCACCGTGAGATGCCCACTTCACACCCACTAGGATGGCTACAAGCAAAAACACAGACAATAACAAAGTGTTATGAGGATGAGAAGAAAGTGGGACTGTCATTTGTTGCTGGTGGGAAAGTAAAATCACACAGCCACTTTGTAAAACCAGTCAGGCAGTTCCTCAAAACCTTAAAACAGAGAGATAACATACAACCCAGCAATTTCATGCCCAAATAATACCTAAGAGAAATAAAAATCTATGTCCACATAAAATGATAGAAAAGAATGGTTTATAGCTACATTGTTTGTAATATCCAAAGAGTGGGGGGAAACCCAAATGGCAATCAATTGATGAATGGATAAATAGAAGTGTATGGATGGAATATATTCAGCCATAAAAGTAAATGAAGTACTGATACATGGCGAAACATGGACGAACCTGAAGACAACATCCAAGTGAAAGGACCCAGTCAGAAAACACTAAATATCGTATGATTCCATTCATGTGAAATGTCCAGAACAGGCAAATCCATAAAGACAGAAAACAGAATAACGGTTTTGCCTATAGTTGGGGATATGGGAGAATGGGGAGTGATGTCTCCATTGCTGTGTCTGAAGGACTGCTACTACCCACCTCAAGGACCCTCCTTTTGTCCATGGTTACAGGGGAAGAAAAGCTTCAGGTAGGTTCAGTGGCAGGCTCGCAGGGGGAGCAAGTCTTTCTGTACCTGGAGTAAGAAGACCTGGGTTTGATCCCCTCCTCAGATGCTCACAGCTAGCATCTTTCAGGCAATCGCTTCATCTTCCATCATATTGCTACTCAAAATGCGTCCCCCCTCCCCCGGGCTGGTGCTGATCCACAACAACTGTTACCCTCTCACAACAGCGTAACGCAAAAATGGAAAGAAGCATTTAAAACCTCAACAGCGGGAGCAGCTCGGAGGGGATCGGGCAGAGGAAGATGAGGCTCCGTGCGGAGGGGCCTGCGCGGTTCCAGGAGCAGCTCGGAGGGGCTCGGGCGGCGGCTCCGCGGAGGGGCTGCGCGGCCCGGGAGCGCGAATCCAACAGCGCAGGCCCCGGAGCACAGGGCGCCGGGACACAGCCCAGGATCCCGCCTCCCCCCGGGACAGGCAGAGGCCGGGAGGGGCCCAGGACAGCGAGGACGCTCCTGCCCCAGATGAGCAGATCAGCGGCCCCGCCCCGGAGCCTCCAGGCCCTGCAGACGGAGTTCCTGCCGGAGCTGAATCCAGGTTTCCAGAGCGGCCCCGCCACTGGGGCTGTTCCTCCTGCGGCCTCACGGGGAAACAACCCCCACTGATGCCCGACCCCAGGCAGGGGCACAGCACGCTTACCCCAACTGCTAACAACCTGAAAATTCAGCCACAACAGGCCCCTCCCCCCGAACACCAGCTAGACGCCCCGGACAACCTCCAGGAGAAGGCCAAGGACCTTTTAAAGTACACAGAATCAGAAGATACTCCCATGTGGTTCTTTTTTTGTGTGTTGGTTTTTGTGTGTTGGTTTGCGTTTTGATGGTGGTACTTCCACAACAACTTTGGTTTAGAATTGCATTGGAGGGAGAAGGGGAGGAGGGGGAGGGCAGATGGGAGGGGGCGGGGGAGTGAGGTTTTTTTATTCCCCGATTTTTCTCTTTCTCTTTTCTTTCCTTCTTTCTCTCCTCTCTTTTTCTCTTTTTCCCAATACAACTTGCTTTTTGGGCCACTCTGCACTGAGCAACAACATGACATAGCAGGAAACACCTCACCTCAAAAGAAAGAATCAGGAAACAGTCCTCTCTCCCACAGAGTTACAAAATCTGGATTACAATTCAATGTCAGAAAGCCAATTCAGAAGCACTATTATACAGCTACTGGTGGCTCTAGAAAAAAAGTATAAAGGACTCAAGAGACTTCATGACTGCAGGAATTTAGAGCTAATCAGGCAGAAATTAAAAATCAATTGAATGAGATGCAATCCAAACTAGAAGTCCTAACGACGAGGGTTAACGAGGTGGAAGAACGAGTGAGTGACATAGAAGACAAGTTGATAGCAAAGAGGGAAACTGAGAAAAAAGAGACAGACAATTAAAAGACCATGAGGATAGATTAAGGGAAATAAACGACAGCCTGAGGAAGAAAACCTACGTTTAATTGGGGGTTCCGAGGGCGCCGAAAGGGACAGAGGGCCAGAATATGTATTTGAACAAATACTAGCTGAAAACTTTCCTAATCTGGGAAGGGAAACAGGCATTCAGATCCAGGAAATAGAGAGATCCCCCCACTAAAATCAATAAAAAACCGTTCAACACCTCGACATTTAATTGTGAAGCTTGCAAATTCCAAAGATAAGGAGAAGATCCTTAACGCAGCAAGAGACCAAGGAATCCCTGACTTTTATTGGGGAGTAGTATTAGGGGTAACAGCAGACCCTCTCCACAGAGACCCTGGCAGGCCAGACAGGGCTGGCAGGATATATTCAGGGTCCTAAATGAGAAGAACATGCCAACCAAGAATACTTTTATCCAGCAGGCTCTCATTCAAAATGGAAGGAGAGATAAAGAGCTTCCAAGACAGGCAGGACTGAAAGAATATATGACCTCCAACCAGCTCGCAAGAAGAAATTTTTTTTAAAGGGAACTCTTAAAATTCCTCCTTTAAGAAGAAGTTCAGTGGAACAGTTCCGCAAAAACAAAGATCTGAATAGTATATCATGATGACACTAAAATCATATCTCTCAATAGTAACTCTGAACTGTGAACGGGCTTAATGACCCCATCAAAAGGCGCAGGGTTTCAGACTGGATTAAAAAAGCAGGACCCATCTATTCTGCTGTCTACAAGAGACTCATTTTAGACAGAAGGACACACCTACAGCCTGAAAATAAAAGGTTGGAGAACCATTTACCATTCATTCAAATGGTCCTCAAAAGAAAGCAGGGGTAGCCATCCTTATATCAGATAAACTAAAATTTACCCCAAAGACTGTAGTGAGAGATGAAGAGGGAACCACTATATCATACTAAAGGATCTATTCAACAAGAGGACTTAACAATCCTCAATATAGTATGCTCCGAATGTGGGAGCTGCCAAATATATAAATCAATTATTTACCAAAGTGAAGAAATACTTAGATAATAATACAGTTATACTTGGTGACTTCAATATAGCTCTTTCTATACTCGATAGGTCTTCTAAGCACAACATCTCCAAAGAAACGAGAGCTTTAAATGATACACTGGACCAGATGGATTTCACAGATATCTACAGAACTTTACAACCAAACTCAACTGAATACACATCTTCTTCAGCGCACATGGAAACTTTCTCCAGAATAGACGCACATATTGGGTCACAAATCGGGTCTGAAACCGATACCAAAAGATTGGGATTGTCCCCTGCATATTCTCGGACCATAATGCCTTGAAATTAGAACTAAATCACAACAAGAAGTTTGGAAGGACCTCAAACATGTGGAGGTTAAGGACCATCCTGCTAAAAGATAAAAGGGTCAAACCAGGAAATTAAGGAAGAATTAAAAAGATCATGGAAACTAATGAGAATGAAGATACAACCATTCAAATCTTTGGGATGCAGCAAAAGCAGTCCTAAGGGGGAAATACATCGCAATACAAGCATCCATTCAAAAACTGGAAAGACTCAAATACAAAAGCTAACCTTACACATAAAGGAGCTAGAGAAAAAACAGCAAATAGATCCTACACCCAAGAGAAGAAGGGAGTTAATAAAGATTCGAGCAGAACTCAACGAAATCGAGACCAGAAGAACTGTGGAACAGATCAACAGAACCAGGAGTTGGTTCTTTGAAGAATTAATAAGATAGATAAACCATTAGCCAGCCTTATTAAAAGAAGAGAGAGAAGACTCAAATTAATAAAATCATGAATGAGAAAGGAGAGATCACTACCAACACCAAGGAAATACAAACGATTTTAAAAACATATTATGAACAGCTATACGCCAATAAATTAGGCAATCTAGAAGAAATGGACGCATTCCTGGAAAGCCACAAACTACCAAAACTGGAAACAGGAAGAAATAGAAAACCTGAAACAGGCCAATAACCAGGGAGGAAATTGAAGCAGTCATCAAAAACCTCCCAAGACACAAGAGTCCAGGGCCAGATGGCTTCCCAGGGGAATTTTATCAAACGTTTAAAGAAGAAACCATACCTATTCTCCTAAAGCTGTTTGGAAAGATAGAAAGAGATGGAGTACTTCCAAATTCGTTCTATGAAGCCAGCATCACCTTAATTCCAAAACCAGACAAAGACCCCACCAAAAAGGAGAATTACAGACCAATATCCCTGATGAACATGGATGCAAAAATTCTCAACAAGATACTGGCCAATAGGATCCAACAGTACATTAAGAAAATTATTCACCCCTGACCAAGTAGGATTTATCCCTGGGACACAAGGCTGGTTCAACACCCGTAAAACAATCAATGTGATTCATCATATCAGCAAGAGAAAAACCAAGAACCATATGATCCTCTCATTAGATGCAGAGAAAGCATTTGACAAAATACAGCATCCATTCCTGATCAAAACTCTTCAGAGTGTAGGGATAGAGGGAACATTCCTCGACATCTTAAAAGCCATCTATGAAAAGCCCACAGCAAATATCATTCTCAATGGGGAAGCACTGGGAGCCTTTCCCCTAAGATCAGGAAACAAGACAGGGATGTCCACTCTCACCACTGCTATTCAACATAGTACTGGAAGTCCTAGCCTCAGCAATCAGACAACAAAAAGACATTAAAGGCATTCAAATTGGCAAAGAAGAAGTCAAACTCTCCCTCTTCGCCGATGACATGATACTCTACATAGAAAACCCAAAAGTCTCCACCCCAAGATTGCTAGAACTCATACAGCAATTCGGTAGCGTGGCAGGATACAAAATCAATGCCCAGAAGTCAGTGGCATTTCTATACACTAACAATGAGACTGAAGAAAGAGAAATTAAGGAGTCAATCCCATTTACAATTGCACCCAAAAGCATAAGATACCTAGGAATAAACCTAACCAAAGATGTAAAGGATCTATACCCTCAAAACTATAGAACACTTCTGAAAGAAATTGAGGAAGACACAAAGAGATGGAAAAATATTCCATTGCTCATGGATTGGCAGAATTAATATTGTGAAAATGTCAATGTTACCCAGGGCAATATACACGTTTAATGCAATCCCTATCAAAATACCATGGACTTTCTTCAGAGAGTTAGAACAAATTATTTTAAGATTTGTGTGGAATCAGAAAAGACCCCGAATAGCCAGGGGAATTTTAAAAGAAACCATATCTGGGGGGCATCACAATGCCAGATTTCAGGTTGTACTACAAAGCTGTGGTCATCAAGACAGTGTGGTACTGGACAAAAAACAGACACATAGATAAGTGGAACCGAAGAGAGAATCCAGGAAGTGGACCCTCTGAACTTAATGGCAACTACTATTCGATAAAGGAGGAACGACTTACCATTGCGACATGAAGAAAGACAGTCTCTTCAATAAATGGTGCTGGGGAAAATTGGACATCCACATGCAGAAGAATGAAACTAGACCACTCTCTTTCACATACACAAAGATAAACTCCAAATGGATGAAGATCTAAATTGTGAGACAAGATTCCAATCAAACTCCTAGAGAAGAACACAGGCAACACCCCTTTTTGAACTCGGCATAGAACTTCTTGCAAGATAATCACGAAGGCAAAAGAAACAAAAGCAAAAAATGAAATATGGGACTTCATCAAGATACGAAGCTTTCTGACAGCAAAGGATACAGTCAACAAAACTCAAAGACAACCTACAGAATGGGAGAAGATATTTGCAAATGACATATCAGATAAAGGGCTAGTTTCCAAGATCTATAAAGAACTTATTAAACTCAACACCAAAGAAACAAACAATCCAATCATGAAATGGGCAAAAGACATGAACAGAAATCTCACAGAGGAAGACATAGACATGGCCAACATGCACATGAGAAAATGCTCTGCATCACTTGCCATCAGGGAAATACAAATCAAAAACAATGAGATACCACCTCACACCAGTGAGAATGGGGAAAATTAACAAGGCAGGAAACAACAAATGTTGGAGAGGATGCGGAGAAAAGGGAACCCTCTTACACTGTTGGTGGGAATGTGAACTGGTGCAGCCACTCTGGAAAACTGTGTGGAGGTTCCTCAAAGTTAAAAATACCTGCCCTACGACCCAGCAATTGCACTGTTGGGGATTTACCCCAAAGATACAAATGCAATGAAACGCCGGGACACCTGCACCCCGATGTTTATAGCAGCAATGGCCACGATAGCCAAACTGTGGAAGGAGCCTCGGTGTCCAACGAAAGATGAATGGATAAAGAAGATGTGGTTTATGTATACAATGGAATATTACTCAGCTATTAGAAATGACAAATACCCACCATTTGCTTCAACGTGGATGGAACTGGAGGGTATTATGCTGAGTGAAGTAAGTCAGTCGGAGAAGGACAAACATTATATGTTCTCATTCATTTGGGGAATATAAATAATAGTGAAAGGGAATAAGGGAAGGGAGAAGAAATGTGGGTGGGAAAGAAAGGGAGACAGAACGTAAAGACTGCTAACTCTGGGAAACGAACTAGGGGTGGTGGAAGGGGAGGAGGGCGGGGGGGGTGGGAGTGAATGGGTGACGGGCACTGGGTGTTATTCTGTATGTTAGTAAATTGAACACCAAATAAAAATAAACTTTAAAAAAAAAAAAAAAAAAAAAAATAAAATAAAAAAATAAATAAAAAAAAAAAAAAAAAAAAAAAAAAAAAAAAGAAAGAATCGCAGATGCTTCTTCCTCAATTTCCCATGTGGAATAACCAAGGAAGACACGTATTGGCTCATCTTGAGACACTGCCTCATATATAGAGCCAATGGCTGTGGGTCAGAGGCGCAGGTCCATCAGAGGCTGATTCAGAAGCGTGGGGCTGCACTGATTGGACGCTCCATAAGACCTGTAGTGTTGTAAGTAATTAAGTTCTGACTTTTCAAGAACAAAAGTTTATAGCCTGAAAAGAACAAAGTCAGATAAATCTGAATGGGTTAACAGTGGCAGCTTTAGTTGGGAGGGGTCCTGAATAGGTGTTGTTTTTTGAATTTTTGGATTTAGACTTTATGTACTGAGTTTGGGTCCTTGCTTATGGCTTTTCAAAGAACTTAATAATATGAATACCATTGAAAAAGTTTGATTTGGGTATGCCTGTCCTATTAATGCTATTTCCCCCCATGTTGTTGCTATAATTTGTTAGTGAGGCAGTAGCCATTCTTTTATTTCATCTCAGTAACCACAGCATTACATCATGATTAGTCACTAGGTGCCTTTCTCCTCAATTACTCACTCATAGGAATAATCAGATGTAGTCAATTCCCACTCTGGACTTAACATCAAATGGCATTTTCCTTTCTCCTTCCCAGATTTCATGTGTGTCTCTCACACTTCCACTCCAAGTGTCCCATCCACAGCCCAATTATGGTGCATTTTAATGTTGTTTTACTAGCACTCCCATTTGATTTCTGAAATTACAAATGAAAACCACACACATACACACACACAATCCTAATGAATCCAGGTTCTTAAATAACTGTTTACATAATACAACGTGTATGAGGCCAATATGCATGAATAACTTTGAAAAACATCTGCATGTCATATTGACACATGGATTGTGAACAGCAATAAGCATGATAGAAATTAGACTTGTTGAAATGCAGTTTTCTTTTTCTAAATGGTCCACAGTTCTTTTCTGAAAAGGCAACGGCTCCGCAAAGAACCTTTGGCTTCTAAAATTTTCTTCCCGCTGTATATGGAAATTTCTAGGTACCACCCACGAGAATTTATTTGCACTATATTTTGTGGTAGCTTTTCTTGGGATTTATGAAGCAAGCACTTTGTGTCCCCGCTCCAAATACCTTTGGCTTATTCTGTCTTTTAGTGGGCGCCAGAAAAAGTTGTATTTCCATAGTTTACCCAGCTTATGTCTCACTGCTAGGTGCAGAGTAACATTCTTTACAGGTTTCTACATTCAAATAAAAGGTCATTTAGAATTTATTTTAAAAGTTCACACGGAACACATAGCAAACTTGATGAAATCGTGAGTTTTAATGCAACTCCTAACACATTTCAAAGGATTGAATTCTGTCCCCCCCGCCCCGCGTGGGTTTTCTCTCCACAGATATAGGAAGCTAGGAATCAATGAATAAAACGTACTTGGATAATCACGAACTGCTTTGAAATTCAGCATGTACCTATAGGAAAAGGAAAAAAAGGGTGGGTGGTGGTGGAGAGCCCGTGCAAGAAGGAAAAAACACAGTGGGTAGTAAAGCGCATTACCATTATCCTAAGTCCTCCGACCCATCAGATCACTTGAGGTAGAGGAAGGAATCATCTTAGTTCCCTTAATTTCCAAACAGCCTCTGCCTATCTGGATGCAAAAAACGATAGGGACTTGTCCCACCGTGACATCTGGATGTTTATACTCCAACCACACTGGTTCAAAGCAAGAGCTTGACCAGAAACCCCCAGGCAGACAATCATGCCACCTTCCCCCTTCAATCTCCAGGCTGGGTGTCCGAGGAAGGCTGTTATTGGTTCAGCCCTGGTCACCCCACCACCCTTTGGGCCAATGGCCACGGATCATGTGCTGCCAGTTGCTGATTGGCTGCTGCTAGCAGCGGCTGGGAGCACAGCTGCTCTCATTGGACGATCCCATCAGCCATGCGTAGTCGTGGTTCAGGAAGATTTGGGGTCAAAAGTGCAAGAGTATAGGCTACCAAGGAACGGAATCAGATAAATGTGAGTGCAGTAAAATCGGCCTTTCCCAAGGTGGGGAGCTCGAGTAGGCCACGATTCGAGGTCGTTTGATTGAGTTTTCGGCACAGTGTTTGGGTCCTCTTGTATGTGTGTAGTTGAATTTGGACGAGAGGCTCTGTTGGGGGAGTGTGAATGCGCTATGTGTCAGTTCGGGATCTGCTACAGCACTTCACTCATTGCTGTATCACAAACTCAAACAAATCTCTTGATGATACCACTCGACACAAGAGGGAGAAGGAGAATACTTAAGGCAAGTCAAATCACTGTGGACACACACTGTGACCAAAAAGATACCAGAAGAGGCTGGCCTGAAGGAACGGGCCATTTAGGAAAGTGACAAAATGCAACCCGGCCAAGGAAATCCTAACGGTCCACACCACACGTATATTAAAGTGGACTTGACAACATTTTGTCATGTTCTGCCCACGGTGAACGTGCTTTAAGGATGGGCAGCATGGCATAGGGCCAAACGCTGGAGTAGGGGTCGTTGGGGAGCTACAGGTCTTTCCCCGACAAGTGAGGTAGCTCTGAAAAGAGCCTTTGTTTTGTGGGGTGGTCAGAGGGTCAGCTGTTCATTGGCGTCTGTTCATTGGCGTCTGGCGTACCAGATGAAGGCCTCGGAGGCCTCAGACACGACATGCTTGCCAATCCCCCCTGGCAGCAGCAGATGCATGGCGGTCTGGATCTCCCTGGAGGTGATGGTGGAGTGGGCCAGGCGAGAGGCCTCGTCGATGATGCGCTCGAAGATGTCATTAATGAACGAATCTGTGACTCTCAGGGCCTTCTGCGAGAGGCTCAGGCCCTCATGAACCTTCTTCAGAACCCTGGGAAATAGGTGGCGAAACTGCCTGAGCAGCGGACCCGGCGGCGGAGTTGGTGGGGTGGCGGTGGTGACTGCAGCGGTGGCGGTGGTGACGGGCGGCAGCGGCGGTAACGGCATTGGCGCCTCGGCTGCTCCTGCTGAGGGCTCTCCTGATAGGCTGCCGCCTGGCTCCTCCGTAACCAGGCTTTCCTCCCAAGAGGTCTCACAGCCAGGCTCAGCCATGTGGGGCTCACCTCCCCGATAGCTCAGAAGGAAGCGCACTGGCAGCAGCTGAAGGGCCAGGGCTCTTTTATAGCCACTGTATGGCCCGATGTCACCGGAAGCCTCTCTGATTGGACAAAAGGCAAAGCCAGGAAGTGAGCGGGTCATTCAGCCAGGTCTTGTCAGATCTCGTGGCACACCTTCGAGCTTGGCATCTCCTCAGTCAGAGCGGGAATCAGGCAGCCTCTAAGTTTCCCATGAGGGCTGCCAGAAGGACCTCTAAACATTCCACAGGAAGCCGTTGAGTACCTCTAGATTTCCAACATGAAAATTTTCTGGAGAGGGAGAGAGTAGGAGAGAAGGGGGAGGAGCAGAGAGCGAGGGAGAGATTTCAAGTAGGCTCTACACCCAGCGTGTAGCCCGAAGTCTGGCTGTATTTCACAAAACCTGAGATCATGACCTGAGCCAAAATCAAGAGCCAGATGCTTAACAGACTGAGCCACCTAGGCACCCTTTTGCAATACTTTTTATTCCATAGTAGTCCTCATCTCCACCTTACCGTTGCTGTGATTATAAAAGAGGGGCACACAATGGGATGCCTGGGTAGTTCAGCCATCTGCCTTCTGCTCAGGGCGTGATCCTGTGTCCGGGGATAGAGTCCCACAGGGGGCTCCCTGTGAGGAGACTGTTTCTCCCTTTGTCTGTGTCTCTGCCTCTCTCTGTGTGTCTCTCACGAATAAATAAATAAAATCCTTAAAGATAAATAAAGGTCGGGCACATTGATTCCAGAGCATCAGAGTATTTGTAGCACATCCTAAGTCAATCACATTTACCGCTTATAAGAAATGATGCACTAATGTGGAATCAAAATTATTCCAATAAAACTACCACTCTTCCACGTTCCGTTATGTTGGAATGCAACATGTTGGAAATCTGGAGTTACTCTATGCCTTCACGATTCTAGGTTGTTTGATTGAGTTTTTGGCACATTGTTTGGGTCCCCTTTTATGTTATTTGAATTCAGATAATGGGATATACTAAAGGGGTGTGAATGGGGTAAGTGTGATTGTTATATCTGGTATTGCACTTAAATTGTTGCTATACCACACATTTTGAAAAAACAAAAATCTCCGGATGACACTATTGGACACAGGTAGGAGAATAAGAATAGGTGAGGTAAATAAAATTATTTTGGAAATAGTTTTGACCATTAAGATCCCTGAAGAGGCTAACCTAGGGAAATACCTAATAGAAATGACCATTTAGCAAAGTGATGAAATGCAGTATGGTTAAGAAAAATCATAGCCAATAGCACTAAAGACATAGAAAGTCGAGCTGATACTGTTTTTTTTTAAACATTTCTTTCACACTAAGAATTTATAAAGATCGACAAAATGACAAAGATCCAAACACTAGAGTAGACTGCACTCTGGAGAGCTTCAGGTCTTTTCCTGCCAAGTGAGGTAGCTCTGAAAAGAAAAGGCTCTTGCCTTTGCTTTGCGGTGTGGTCAGGCGGTCCTGAGGCAGCTCATTGGTGTCTGGTGCACCGGATGACGGCCTTGGTGGCCTCAGACACAGTGTGCTTGGCAGTCTCCCCAGGCGGCCACTGACATATGGCTCTCTGGATCTCCCTGGAGGTGATGGTGGAATGCTTCCTGTATTGCTATGAGGTGCTCTCCTTGGACACAACCCATCATCCAAGTGATTCGTAATACTGTATTTAGTTCCGTCTTGTTAACTTTTTGCTTTAAGTCGCCATAATCATTATAAATATTTTATGCCATCGTTCATTTACTTCTATTTGCCAATTCATTCTATTATCATTCCTCTGGCATCTCAGATCATTTTCCATCTTCTAAGTTACATTCTTTAAAATCTCCTTTCATATGGTGTTCAGTGGGTATAAGTACTGAGTTATCATTTTTCTTAAATGTCTTTACTTCTGAGTTAAAGTCTTAAGGTAACCATAATTGAGATGGAGTTAGGTATGCAGGGCACTAAAGAGGCCTTTAAATCCTGAAATCCTGAAAGCTGTCAATTAGGTACCTACCCTCCTCTTAGGGGAGGTAAGATAGTACCTCCAGCTTCACTCCAGCAGAGGAGTGATATTCCTGCAGAGGCAATGGTGAACAATGTTAACCCATGGGAGATGTAGTTAGATAGGGACCATATTGCTTTAGGTGTCTTTGGTGCTTACCCAGGTGTATTGTCACACATCACTGGGAATTATGTTTAAGAAAAATCATGTGCATAATTACTTGCTGAGTATAATAACTGGACTGGCCTCATGAATATTATTCCCCTTTTATGACAGGAAGTTTCTCAGACTTTGGAGAAAAATAGGGATGTGGGAGTCTCCACTTCCCCATTCCTTGACAGCATCAATGATTAGATGGTGGTCCATGAACAAAAACAGTCTGGGAGACCTCTACATTCCACTTAGGAGGCTCTAGCAATAGTGTCAAGCAAACAAACAAGCAAAGCATAATTGCACAAGAAGTGAAGGAAGACAACATCCTTCTCCCTGCATCATTCCATCCCTCAAGCCAGCATTGTTCTGGACCAGGAAAAAAAATTTCCCAACTAGTAAGAATTCCTCTTACTAGGGAAGGAAAAAGTAGAGTGAGTGAACAACTTGTCTAGACTGTCCTGGCACTGCATGAAGGTCTAGCTTCAGTTTCACCCCACTCATAACAGCAAAGACTTGACTAGGAAGAAGGAATAAAAGCAGAGGCTATTATCAACACATATGCAGCAGGAGTGATTTCAGTTTACAGAGAATTTTGTGGCATACAACTCAGCAGCTTCCACCAACGATGAAGTCACTGCCTGGGTGCATAGATCCTGACAATGGTCCTAGAAGTATTTAAGTTTCCTAGAGCCAGCCATTCCTCAGTACCCACCCCCAGGCCCCAGACCACCCTCCTGCCAACACCCCTACCAAAACCACACCCTTCCAGAGCCAGGACCCACATGAGTAACCATTCAAATACTCTGTGGCTGCACAGGTGTAGAACACCAGCCACCCTGGTCCCTTCCTACCTCCACCAAGACCCAGGAGTTAAGCTTACAGCCAATCCGGTTTTCTCGTAGGTGTGCAAGAGCAAGACACCAGCTTAAGTACCCTGGGCTGACGCACCAGCTTGCCTGCACTTGGGGGCACAGATAGCCCCTCTAGCCATGGCCTGATCCTATCATTTGCATCTGCTACAGCGGGTACACACACAGAGGAGAGTGTGCAGTGATGGGTGAATTCTCTGACAGCCAGGCCCCCAGCAACAGCTGCTTATGGAAAGCATGCTCAGCCTTCTGTCACTGGCCTGCAACACCATGCCCACCTATAGATAGCATCTCCAGCTTCACTCCAGCAGGACTCTCACCACTGGCCCTCACTATACTGCATAGGCACAGGGGAAAGATCGTGTGGCCACAGGACAGCATACTGACACCTAGGGCCCCTGATGTCCTTGTGAGTCTGTATCAGGCCCAGTCATTTGTCCCTGGCCAGCAACACCACACTCACCTATAGATAGTCCCCGCAGCTGTGAACCTGTGAAGCCCTAGCCTGATTCCCATCACTGGCTTTCAAGTCCATATGCATGCCTAGGGGAAGAAAGTGCAGCTGTACAAGAGCACACCATCATCCAGGGCCCCCTGTAGCTGTCTGTGGGCTCAGATCAGGCTCTACCTCCTGTCACTGGCTGACACCACCATGCCCACAGGTGGCTGGTTCCTCTGGTTGTGGACCTGCATGACCCCCAGCCTTACCCCCATCACTGTACTCCACTGCAGTCTGCATACCTAGGTAGAGTGTGAAGCCATAGGAGAGCACACTGGCACCCAGGTCCCCCACAGATTCCAGTGAGTGCATAGATGGCCTTGGCCTCTGTTACCCACCCTGACCCCCATCACCACAAGTGTGTCTGCAGGTGACCACTGCTGCCACATAGACACCTGCACTAGGCCCTCACAGCAGAGTATGTGTACACCACTGGCTCTGGCCACCATTACTGCCTGCCCTGGTCCCTAGCTATGGGTCCTGGAGTCACCACTCAGGAGCCCAACAGCCCTTGCAGCCACTGCATTCTCTCCACCATGCTCACCAACATACACACGGTTGTTGATACTGTGGACCTCAGTGGCCTGAACTGAAGAGACATTACAGCCTCCTTGGACCCACTGCTGCCGTGTGCCCCTGCCCTTAGTGCCCTGCACCAGTAGATGCAGGGTCATAGCACAGCCCAGTGTGCTGCACATCCACACTGCAGAATCACTCCATAAAGTCTGGAAGAGGTGACTGCTCCTTGAAATGCATAGATACCTACACAAGGCAACAGTGATCCGAGAATCAGGGAAACGTGTTCACCAAAGGAACACAGCAAACCTCCAGTGTGGGCCCCAAAGAAATGGAGATCCAGGAATTTTCTGACAAAGAATTCACAAAAAAAAATTGTTCTACAAATGCTCAGAGGGTTATAAGAGAACACAGATAAGCAAATTAATGATATCAGGAAAACAATACAAGAACAAAATGAGAAGCTCAACAAAGTGTCAGAAAACATAAAAAAGGACCAACCTGAAATTTCAGAGCTGAAGAATACAAGCAACTGAATAATTCAATAGAGAACTTCAACACCAGACTTGAACAAGCAGAAGGGAGAATCAGTGAGCTAAAAGACATTATCTATTGAAATTATACAATTAGAAGAGCAAAAGGAAAAAAAGAACGGTGAAAAGGAATCAAGAAAGCCTATGTGAGTTTAGGGACACCATCAAAAAGCAATAATGTATGAATTACTGCCACCCCAGAAGGAGAAGAGAAGGACAAAGGATTACAAACTTATTTAAAGAAATAATGGCTGAAAACTCCCCAAAGATGTGGACATCTAAGTTCATGAAGCTAATAGGTCACCTCAAAATTACAATCCAAAACATGCTTCACCAAAACACATACCAATAAAATTGTCTAAAACCAAAATCGAAGGGCAGGCTGGGTGGCTCAGTGGTTTAGCACCGCCTTCGGCCCAGGGCGTGATCCTGGAGACCGAATATCGAGTCCCACGTCAGGCTTCCTGCATGGAGCCTGTTTCTCCCTCTGCCTGTGTCTCTGTCTCTCTCTGTGTCTCTCATGAATAAATAAATAAAATCTTTAAAAAACAAAACAAAACAAAACAAAAATCGAAGAGAGAGTTTTAAAAGCAGCAACAGAAAACAATTTTTCTCTCATACAAGGGAAGCTCCATAAGGCTATCAGTGGGTTTTTTGGGAGGGACCTTAAAGGCCGGGAGAGAATGGGATGATATTTAAACTGCTAAAAGAAAGAAATTGCCAACCAAGAGTTCTTTACCCAGCGATGCTGCCCTTCCAAATTGAAGGTGAAATAAAGACTTTCCCTAGTAAACGAGAGCTGAGGGAACTCGTTGTGACTAACCCTATGTCACAAGAAATGCTGAAAGGAGTTCTTCAAGCTGAAACTAATTGGTAACACCAAAACATATGAAAATACACAACACGCTGTTAAAGGTAAGCATACAGTCAGACTCAGAATACCCTAAGACTGTAACGTGGTGATGTGCTGACTAGGTAACTTTAAAATAAAGAATAAGAGACAAAGGTATTGAAAACAATTTGTTAACGGACACACACACACACACACACACACAAAATATAAACAATGATGTAAAAACAGTAAATTTGGGTGGGGAATAATAGGATAGAGTTTTGGTATGTCATCAAAGTTAAGCTGTCAGCATAAAATAGACTGTCATACCTACAGGATGTTGTGTGTAAACCTCATGGGAGCCAAAAAGTAAAAACTACCTAGATACACAAAAGATAAAGAGAAAGTAATCAAAGCATACCACTACGAAAAATATTCCATTTACAAAGGAGGGCATCAAGAAAGGAATAGTGAAAAGTGGAACTAGAGAACAGCCAAGAAACCAGTAATAAGGCGACATTAGTAAGTCTTATCAATAATTACTCTCTTAATGGATTGAATCCACCAATCAAAGGGCATAGAGTGGTTTAGTGGACAAAAAGCAAGATCAAACTATGTGCTGCCTACGAGGGACTCACCTCAGCTCTGAGGACATACATAGATCCAAAGTGAAGGGATGACAAAAGCTATTCCATGCAGGTGGAAACCAAAGAGAGTGGGGTTAGCTATACTAATGTCGAGCAAAATAGACTTTAAGCTAAAATGGTAACGAGAGACAGAGATGGTCGTTAGGTAATGATGAGGGGGGTCAATTCTTCAGGAAGATGTAACAATCATAAATATGCACTCAACACTGGAGCACCTAAATATATTAAGCAAATACTTAAAAAACTGAAAGGAGAAATAAACAGCAATAGGATAATACAGGGAGACTCCAGCACCCCACTTTCAATATTGCATGGATCTTCCAGACAAGAACATCAACAAGGAAGCACTGCACTTGAGCCATACTTTAGACAAAACGGACTCAACAGACATATATAGAACATTTCATCTGGCAGCAGCAGAATACACGTTCTTCTCAAGTGCGCATGGAACATTCACCAAGATAGATCAAAAACAAGTCTTAGCAAATTTAAGAGCATTAAAATCATACTATCTTTTTTGACTGCAAGAGTATGAAACAAGGTATCACTAGCAGGCAAAAAGGTAGAAAATTCACCAGTATGTGGAGATTAAACAACATGCTTCTGGATAACACTTGGGTCAAAGAAGAAACCAAAAGGGGAAATCCAGACACAAATGCAAATGGAAGCATAGCATATCAGAACTGCTTTTGCAGCAACCTATATGTTTTTTTTTTAAGAGGGAAATTTACAGTGACAAACACCTACATTAAGAAACAAGAATGATCTCAACCTAAATTTTCACCTCAAGGAGCTAGAAAAAGAAGAACAAACTAAGCACAACGTCAGCAGAAGGGAGGAAGTAACAAAGATCCGAGTGGAAATAAATGTGCCAGACACCAGAAAAAATGATAGACAAGATTAATGAAACTAAGAACTGGTGATTTGGAAAGATAAATAAAAGTGATGAAACTTCAGCTAGGCTACCTCAGGAAAACAGAGAGAAGACTCAAATAAAACCAGCAGTGAAAGAGGGGACATTACAACTGACACCACGGAAATACAAAGGACACGAGAGATTACTACAAATGGTTATATGCCAACAAATGGATAACCTAAAAGAAATGGATGTATTCCTAAAACACACAATCCACCAAGACTGTGTCATGAAGAAACAGAGAATCTGACAGGCTAATATCAAGTACGGAGATTGAATCATTACTTAAAACCTGCCAAAACAGAAAATCCCAAGAACATATTATTTCACTGGTGACTTCTACCAAACATTTAAAGAACTAGCACCAAAAAAAAGAAAGAAAGAAAGAAAGAAAGAAAGAAAGAAAGAAAAAGAAAGAAAAAGAAAGAAAGAAAGAAAAAGAAAGAAAAAGAAAGAAAAAAGAAAGAAAGAAGAAAGAAAGAAAGAAAGAAAGAACTAGCACCAATACATCACAAATTCTTCCCAAAAATTGGAGAGGAAGGAATACTCCCAAACTCATTTTACAAGGCCAGCATTACTATGACACAAAAGCCAGGTAAGAACGCTACAAGAAAAGAAATTGACAGACTAATATCCCTGATGAATACAGATGAAAATATTCTCAAAAAAAAAAGAAAAAAACATGAGCAAACTGAATTCAACAGCACATTAAAAATAAATCATCCACCATGATCAAGGGGATTCATCCCTGTGTTGCAAGTATGGCTCAACATAGATCAAGGGGGATTCATCCCTGTGTTGCAAGGATGGCTCAACATATGCAAATCAATAATTGTGATACACTGCATTAACAAGACACAGGATAAAATCATAGAATCATCTTAGTAGATGCAGAAAAAGTATTTAACAAAATTCAATATTCGACTCTCATTTAAAAAAAAAATCTCAAGAAGTGGGAATGGAGAGGACACACCTCAACATAGTAAAGGCCATGTGTGACGAGCTGACTCAATGGTGAAAAGCTGAAAGCTATTGCTCTGAGATCAGAAACAAGACAAGGACGCCCACTTTTGCCACTTTTATTCAACATACTATTGGAAGTCCTAGCCAGACCATTTAGGCAAAACAAACAAAACAAAACAAAACCACGGAGAAGAAATGAAAAGGCATTCAAGTTGTAAGGGAAGAAGTAGAACTGTCACTATTCGCAGATGACATAATATTACTTCTAGAAAGCCCTGGAGACTCCACCAAAAGACAGTTAGAACCAATAAATGGATTCAGTAAAGCTGCAGGAAACAAAATCAAAATTCAAAACTCTGTTGCATTTCTGCACACTGCTAACAACCTATAAGAAAGAGAAATTAAGAAACCAATCCGTTTACAATTGTATCAGAAAGAAGAAGATAACTGAGACTAAATTTAACTGAGGAAGTGAAAGATCTGTACACTGAAAACTATAAGACAATGATGAAAGAGATTGAACAGATGCAAATAAATGGAAAGATATTCCATACTCAGGGAGGGGAAGAATTGGTATTATTAAATGTTCATCCTACCCAAAGCAATCTAGAGATCAGTGCAATCCCTACTGAAATTCAATGGCATTTTTCACAAGAATAGAAGAAACAATCCTAAAATTTGTATGGAACCACAAAAAAAACACCCCCCCCCAAAAAAAAAAAACCCCAAGTAACCAAAACAGTCTTGAGGAAGAAGAACAAGGCAGGAAGCCTCATACTCCCTGATTTTGAACTATTTTACAAAGCTATAACAATCAAAACAGTATGGTATTGGCATAAAAACAGATGCATAGATCAACAGATGAGACTAGAGAGCTCAGAAATAAACACAGACATATACAGTCAATTAATTTACAAAAAGAGCCAAGAATATACAACAGGGGAAAGAACAGTCTCTTCAATAAATGGTGTTGGGAAAACTGGACAGCCACATGCAAAAGAATAGAACGGGATCACTGTCTTACACCACAGGCTAAAGACTGAATGCAAGACCCAAAACCATAAAACGCTTGGAAGCAATCATAGGTGCTAAGCTCCTTGACATCAGTCTTGGAGATGATTGATTGATTGATTGATTGATTGAGTTTTTGGATCTGACACCAAGAGGAAGGATAACAAAAGCAAATATAAACAAATGGGGCTACATCAAACTAAAAAGCTTCTGCACAGCAAAGGAAATCCTCAGCAAAATGAAAAGCCAACCTACCGAGTGGGAGAAAATATTTGCAAATCATGTATGTGATAAAGGGTTAATATCTAAAATATATAATGAATTCCAAAAACTCAAAGGCAGAAAAAGAAAAATCAAACAACTTGATTAAAAACTGGGCAAATGATCTGAATAGACAGACAATTTTCCAAAGAAGACATACAGATGCCCAACAGGTACATGAAAAGGCCTTCCATATCACTAATCAGGGAAATACAAATCAAAGCCACAACAAGGTACAACTTCGCACCTGTTAGAATGGCTATAAAAAAAGACAAGGAATAACAAATGCTTGTGAGGATGGAGAGAAAAAGGAAGTCTCATGCACTGTTGGTAATATAATGTATGGGATGTAAATTGGTGCAACCACTGTAGAAAACAGCATGGAGGCTCCTCAAAAAACTAAAAATAAAAGTACCATATAATCATCTAGTAATTCCACTACTGGGTATTTATCTGAAGAAAATGGGTACAATGAACGGGCACCACCATGTTCATTGCAGCATTATTTACCATAGCCAAGATATGGAAACATCCTAAGTATCCATTTCTGTTGGCATGATATGGCCTTTTTTTTTATGTTTAGGATTTTCATTTTATTAGCTTTTTTTTTAAAGATTTTATTTATTCATGAGAAACAGAGAGACAGAGAGTGAGAGACAGAGACACAGGCAGTGAGAGAAGGAGGCTCCATACAGGGAGTCTGATGTGGGATTTGATCCTGGGACTCCAGGACCATGCCCTGGGCTGAAGGCAGGCGCTAAACCGCTAAGCCACCCAGGGATCCCCCATTGTCAGCTCTTACATTTAGGTCTTTGATCTATTTTGAGTTAATTTTTGTATATGGTGCTAGGTCAGAATCCAAACTCCTTCTTTTGCATACGAATATCCAGTTTTCTTAGCTTCATTGGTTGAGAAGTCCATTTTCTATTGAACTCTTTGGTGAGACATCTGTCTTGAACCAAAGTATCCTCAAAGAGGGCTGATAGCTGAGGGGTGTCTGCTGGCAGCACATTTGATATGCTTTGAAGTCAGACCCACCTGGGTACAAATCGCAGCTGGTAAATAGTAATATTTACCAGTTGTGTGGCGTTAGGGAAGTTCTCTGAGCCTGTGTTTTCTCATCTGTAAAAAGGGAATGATAGTATTATCCACCTCATAGGGTTGTTGTGAGCATTAAATGAGATGACGGAAGTAAAATGCTCAGCACGACAAATGTAACAAGCACTCCGTAAATTTAGGCTGTATCATTTCCTCCCACATGGCACAGGAAGTCAGCTCATTTGCCCAACCCTGGCCTTTGTCTCCACAGTCTGGTTAATTGTCTTCAACTACGTACCTGTGACATGATTGTAACAAGTGCCAAATATGGTTCTTACTCCTGATATATGACAGCAAATGAGACAAGGACTCTCATATCAGGAAGTTCACTATCCAGTGTGAATTAAAGATAATAGTTAAGGAAACGGATATCTGAACCAAATAATTCTACAAAGAACTAAGTATATACACCACATACATAATGGGGGAGAGAGCAGTACTAGATTAGGTGGTCAGGAAGACCTCAATGCAGAAGTAGCAAGCAAAGGAAAATAAGATCCTAAAACGACTGTATTAAAAATTTCGAATAGGCATTGAACATGAAGATCAAGTTAAACAGTAATTCACATGTGAATTTTAAAATATGACAAGAATGTAAAATAATGTGAGGAAAAAAACCTAAAAGCAAACAACTTTTGAAATCCAGTTGAACCTAATTCAATTACAGGACATTTGGGCAAAAATGAAAATTCTAGAGTATGCATACAATGAAAGGGTGAAGAGAAAGAACAACCCAGTAGGTTGACTTTGATTTATCATCAGTAGACTGCCAATAAAAAGAGGTACTTCCACTGAGCATACTCTTATTTCACAAACTCATGTGATTTTGAAAAAAAAAAAATTGAATCTGCTGAGTGCTCTCAAAACCAGTTTACTCAATGATGGAGAATATGACTAATAGCAGGTCACATTATGGTCATACTTACAGAACTGTTATCAGGGTGAACCTGTTTGAGCACCTTCTAAAGGTAGTTAGAACAGAAAACCCCAGGCAGCACATTGAAACTCTTCATTTTAGTCAGGGATCTTGGAGCCCTTATTGTGAGAAGATGCAAAATCAATCACTCGGGTATTGTGACAACAACATCTTTTTAAGAAAGAGGAATGAGTTGGAGAATGAAGTAGGGCAAGTTGTGTACGGCCTGCATTCTATCAGGTTAAGAAAGAGACATGAATGCCAATAAAATTGGGAGTAATGAAAGAGCTCAGATTAATTTACAGCTTTCAGATCACTTCCAATCAAGGAAGGTAGGCCTAAACATCAGGAAACAAATCACACAATACGTATCTCTGATACTTCAAAGTGCCTCCAATTAAGGGGTTCCCTTACACAAATCTAAGGAAATTTTAATATTGGAAATGCTATAATTTACTTAAATAAATCAAGAGAAAATAGTGTTCTCAATGGCTGCTAAAGCTACCAAGAGGGCGCTTTTGATACCTAGTAAGTTACCTTAAATGGCTTAGAAAACTAAAATTGTTGTTCTGAGCACATAGATTTCAAACAAAATCTTAATATCACCTTTGCTGATGAAATGCTACTATCATTCTTATTAGAGCCAGCAAATGAAAAGAAAGCTTTTAATCAGCATTACGATTTAAAAGTATTTGTGAATATTTGGAAATTAAATTTTAAGAAGATTCAAACACTAAAAAGGGCCTAAATAGTTTTGTTAATCTGATTGCACTGCAAATGAGTAAATATCTAGAAAAGCTTTGTCTTGGGAAACCTTACACTCCTAAAAGTAAACAGGAACTGCTGAAGCTATTATGTCAATCATATCTGCCAATATTCGCTGTACAAAACATTATAACAGAAATTTAAAGAAATTTATTGCAGGATCCATTTAAAATTGTAATAAAATTATGTATTTTATTTTAACATAATTACATCATGTTAACATAAATTATAAGTGCATATGAAAAATTTTTCTAAAAAAGCATAGAGGAAAAAAAAAAAAAAAATAAAAAAAAAGCATAGAAGAGAGAGACGTTTCAGATTTTAAAAATCTCCTCAATAATTCACCTAACAGAAGTCAGATGGATTCTTATATCAGTTTCTGCACTTTATCTCTTGCCGTATCACTGATTATGAGCCTCTGGGAAACTCACCATAGGCTCATGAGAAAATGAGAGAGAAAAGGGTAAAACATCATTACAACTGAAAAAACA
>NW_023331423.1:0-40164 GCF_011100685.1 Canis lupus familiaris
TGGCCTGTACCTCCACATCCAGCCTGCTGGTACCCTTGGCTTCTAAAAGGCCTAGGCTCGCTGTTTGACGGAAGTGCTGGGAGAGGTAATTGGAATCACCCGGCACACAAGACTAGTGCCTCCAAGCTCAGTTCCAGCGATTTCCTAGTAATTCCTGTGGTAGACTGGTGCTACATACTAAGTTCCATACGTGAGAGGGTAGCTGAACGCCTTGTCCACGAGGCATCATTACTTTCGGAGATGTGAGCTCAGCCTCTGTCCCTCACTAGGCTACACTACGGCCTGCCAAGCTGAGTTTACAGCATGTCTTTCAGCACCAGGACGGTTTGCCAGAAGGCTTCTGGAGACCAGTAACAATAGTCAATCCTGGATCGGGTTCTCCAGGTTGGCAGTAGACGTGGTAATCTTGGAACCTCCTGACTCAGAATACTGTCTACCTTACTCACTGCCATAGGAATGCAGACTAGTTGACAGCTAGGCTGTCTACGACATGCTTCCCTGTGAGAGCTGGACGGACATGGCAGCAACCCTCCCGCATTCTGCCTGAAATGTTAGGATAGTCTGCTAACATCCTAAAATGTTAGTGGCCTGGAGAGGTGCGGGAAAAGCATGTGGTAGGCACGGGCCGAAATCCCGTGTATCTGAGTTGAATACAGCGATTTTCCAACGGCTTTTCCTCACCAAGTGGGTAGCTAGGTTCCAATCCCATGTACGAGCGGGTAGCAGACATCTGCCTCCCATGCATACACACTTCTGAGAGTTGAGCTTATGGCCTGTCCTCCACATCCAGCCTGCTGGTACCCTGGCTTCTAAAAGGCCTAGGCTCGCTGTTTGACGGAAGTGCTGGAGAGGGTAATTGGAATCTCCCGGCACACAAGACTAGTGCCTCCAAGCTCAATTCACGATTTCCCAGTAATTCTTGTGGTAGACAGGTGCTACATACTAAGTTCCATATGTGAGAGGTAGCTGAACGCCTTGTCCAAAAGCATCTTACTTCTGAGAGTTGAGCCCACCCTCAGTCCCTCACAGTTCCACACTGCCTCAGGTGAGTTCACAGCGTCTTCACCAGAGACGATGGCCAGAGGCTTCTGAGTACAAGTTAACAATGCAGACCTGGAGGGTATCTCCCCGTGCAGTAGAGTGGTAATCTTGGAACCCGTCCTGACTCAGAGTACTGCTACCTTCTCACTGCCATAGGAATGCAGCTAGTTGAACAGCTGGCTTTCAAGACATGCTTCCCTGTGAGAGCTGAGGACAGGGCAGAAACCCTCCCGCATCTGCCTGACTGTAGGAGTAGCTGCTAACATCCTAATGTTAGTGGCTGGGAGAGGTTGCGGGAAAAGCATGTGTGAGCACTGGGCCTGAACTCCCGTGTATCTGAGTTGAATACAGCGATTTCCAACGGATTTCCTCAACCAGAGTGTAGCTAGGTTCCAAATCCCATGTCCGAGCGGGTAGCAGACATCTGCCTCCCATGCATACACACTTCTGAGAGTTGAGCTTATGGCCTGTACCTCCACATCCAGCCTGCTGGTACCCTTGGCTTCTAAAAGGCCTAGGCTCGCTGTTTGACGGAAGTGCTGGGAGAGGTAATTGGAATCACCCGGCACACAAGACTAGTGCCTCCAAGCTCAGTTCAGCGATTTCCTAGTAATTCCTGTGGTAGACTGGTGCTACATACTAAGTTCCATACGTGAGAGGGTAGCTGAACGCCTTGTCCAAACCATCTTACTTCTGAGAGTTGAGCTCAGCCTCAGTCCCTCACAGTTCCACACTGCCTGCAGAGTGAGTTTCGCAGGTCTTCAGCAGAGACGTTTGCCAGAGGCTTCTGAGACGCAGGGTAACAATGCAGACCTGGAGGGTATCCCCAGGTGCAGTCGACTGGTAATCTTGGAACCTCCTGACTCAGAATACTGCTACCTTCTCACTGCCATAGGAATGCAGCTAGTTGACAGCTAGCTGGCTTCAAGACATGCTTCCCTGTAGAGAGCTGAGGACAGGGCAGAACCCTCCCGCATGCTGCCTGACTGTAGGAGTAGCTGCTAACATCCTAATGTTAGTGGCTGGGAGAGGTTGCGGGAAAAGCATGTGTGAGCACTGGGCCTGAACTCCCGTGTATCTGAGTTGAATACAGCGATTTCCAACGGCTTTCCTCAACCAGAGTGTAGCTAGGTTCCAAATCCCATGTACGAGCGGGGTAGCAGACATCTGCCTCCCATGCATACACACTTCTGAGAGTTGAGCTTATGGCCTGTACCTCCACATCCAGCCTGCTGGTACCCTTGGCTTCTAAAAGGCCTAGGCTCGCTGTTTGACGGAAGTGCTGGGAGAGGTAATTGGAATCTCCCGGCACACAAGACGAGTGCCTCCAAGCTCAATTCACGATTTCCCAGTAATTCTTGTGGTAGACAGGTGCTACATACTAAGTTCCATATGTGAGAAGGTAGCTGAACGCCTTGTCCAAAAGCATCTTACTTCTGAGAGTTGAGCCCACCCTCAGTCCCTCACAGTTCCACACTGCCTGCAGAGTGAGTTTCACACGTCTTCACCAGAGACGATTGCCAGAGGCTTCTGAGTACAAGTTAACAATGCAGACCTGGAGGGTATCTCCAGGTGCAGTAGAGTGGTAATCTTGGAACCTCCTGACTCAGAGTACTGCTACCTTCTCACTGCCATAGGAATGCAGCTAGTTGACAGCTGGCTTCAAGACATGCTTCCCTGTGAGAGCTGAGGACAGGGCAGAACCCTCCCGCATCCTGCCTGACTGTAGGAGTAGCTGCTAACATCCTAATGTTAGTGGCTGGGAGAGGTTGCGGGAAAAGCATGTGTGAGCACTGGGCCTGAACTCCCGTGTATCTGAGTTGAATACAGCGATTTCCAATGGCCTTCTTCAATCACAGTGTAGCTAGGTTCCAACTCCCATGTCCGAGTGGGTAGCAGACATCTGCCTCCCATGCATACACACTTCTGAGAGTTGAGCTTATGGCCTGTACCTCCACATCCAGCCTGCTGGTACCCTTGGCTTCTAAAAGGCCTAGGCTCGCTGTTTGACGGAAGTGCTGGGAGAGGTAATTGGAATCACCCGGCACACAAGACTAGTGCCTCCAAGCTCAGTTCAGCGATTTCCTAGTAATTCCTGTGGTAGACTGGTGCTACATACTAAGTTCCATACGTGAGAGGGTAGCTGAACGCCTTGTCCAAAACCATCTTACTTCTGAGAGTTGAGCTCAGCCTCAGTCCCTCACAGTTCCACACTGCCTGCAGAGTGAGTTTCGCAGGTCTTCAGCAGAGACGTTTGCCAGAGGCTTCTGAGACGCAGGGTAACAATGCAGACCTGGAGGGTATCCCCAGGTGCAGTAGACTGGTAATCTTGGAACCTCCTGACTCAGAGTACTGCTACCTTCTCACTGCCATAGGAATGCAGCTAGTTGACAGCTAGCTGGCTTCAAGACATGCTTCCCTGTGAGAGCTGAGGACAGGGCAGAACCCTCCCGCATGCTGCCTGACTGTAGGAGTAGCTGCTAACATCCTAATGTTAGTGGCTGGGAGAGGTTGCGGGAAAAGCATGTGTGAGCACTGGGCCTGAACTCCCGTGTATCTGAGTTGAATACAGCGATTTCCAACGGCTTTCCTCAACCAGAGTGTAGCTAGGTTCCAAATCCCATGTACGAGCGGGTAGCAGACATCTGCCTCCCATGCATACACACTTCTGAGAGTTGAGCTTATGGCCTGTACCTCCACATCCAGCCTGCTGGTACCCTTGGCTTCTAAAAGGCCTAGGCTCGCTGTTTGACGGAAGTGCTGGGAGAGGTAATTGGAATCTCCCGGCACACAAGACGAGTGCCTCCAAGCTCAATTCACGATTTCCCAGTAATTCTTGTGGTAGACAGGTGCTACATACTAAGTTCCATATGTGAGAAGGTAGCTGAACGCCTTGTCCAAAAGCATCTTACTTCTGAGAGTTGAGCCCACCCTCAGTCCCTCACACTTCCACACTGCCTGCAGAGTGAGTTTCACACGTCTTCACCAGAGACGATTGCCAGAGGCTTCTGAGTACAAGTTAACAATGCAGACCTGGAGGGTATCTCCAGGTGCAGTAGAGTGGTAATCTTGGAACCTCCTGACTCAGAGTACTGCTACCTTCTCACTGCCATAGGAATGCAGCTAGTTGACAGCTGGCTTCAAGACATGCTTCCCTGTGAGAGCTGAGGACAGGGCAGAACCCTCCCGCATCCTGCCTGACTGTAGGAGTAGCTGCTAACATCCTTATGTTAGTGGCTGGGAGAGGTTGCGGGAAAAGCATGTGTGAGCACTGGGCCCTGAACTCCCGTGTATCTGAGTTGAATACAGCGATTTCCAATGGCCTTCTTCAATCACAGTGTAGCTAGGTTCCAACTCCCATGTCCGAGTGGGTAGCAGACATCTGCCTCCCATGCATACACACTTCTGAGAGTTGAGCTTATGGCCTGTACCTCCACATCCAGCCTGCTGGTACCCTTGGCTTCTAAAAGGCCTAGGCTCGCTGTTTGACGGAAGTGCTGGGAGAGGTAATTGGAATCACCCGGCACACAAGACTAGTGCCTCCAAGCTCAGTTCAGCGATTTCCTAGTAATTCCTGTGGTAGACTGGTGCTACATACTAAGTTCCATACGTGAGAGGGTAGCTGAACGCCTTGTCCAAAACCATCTTACTTCTGAGAGTTGAGCTCAGCCTCAGTCCCTCACAGTTCCACACTGCCTGCAGAGTGAGTTTCGCAGGTCTTCAGCAGAGACGTTTGCCAGAGGCTTCTGAGACGCAGGGTAACAATGCAGACCTGGAGGGTATCCCCAGGTGCAGTAGACTGGTAATCTTGGAACCTCCTGACTCAGAATACTGCTACCTTCTCACTGCCATAGGAATGCAGCTAGTTGACAGCTAGCTGGCTTCAAGACATGCTTCCCTGTGAGAGCTGAGGACAGGGCAGAACCCTCCCGCATGCTGCCTGACTGTAGGAGTAGCTGCTAACATCCTAATGTTAGTGGCTGGGAGAGGTTGCGGGAAAAGCATGTGTGAGCACTGGGCCTGAACTCCCGTGTATCTGAGTTGAATACAGCGATTTCCAACGGCTTTCCTCAACCAGAGTGTAGCTAGGTTCCAAATCCCATGTACGAGCGGGTAGCAGACATCTGCCTCCCATGCATACACACTTCTGAGAGTTGAGCTTATGGCCTGTACCTCCACATCCAGCCTGCTGGTACCCTTGGCTTCTAAAAGGCCTAGGCTCGCTGTTTGACGGAAGTGCTGGGAGAGGTAATTGGAATCTCCCGGCACACAAGACGAGTGCCTCCAAGCTCAATTCACGATTTCCCAGTAATTCTTGTGGTAGACAGGTGCTACATACTAAGTTCCATATGTGAGAAGGTAGCTGAACGCCTTGTCCAAAAGCATCTTACTTCTGAGAGTTGAGCCACCCTCAGTCCCTCACAGTTCCACACTGCCTGCAGAGTGAGTTTCACACGTCTTCACCAGAGACGATTGCCAGAGGCTTCTGAGTACAAGTTAACAATGCAGACCTGGAGGGTATCTCCAGGTGCAGTAGAGTGGTAATCTTGGAACCTCCTGACTCAGAGTACTGCTACCTTCTCACTGCCATAGGAATGCAGCTAGTTGACAGCTGGCTTCAAGACATGCTTCCCTGTGAGAGCTGAGGACAGGGCAGAACCCTCCCGCATCCTGCCTGACTGTAGGAGTAGCTGCTAACATCCTATGTTAGTGGCTGGGAGAGGTTGCGGGAAAAGCATGTGTGAGCACTGGGCCTGAACTCCCGTGTATCTGAGTTGAATACAGCGATTTCCAATGGCCTTCTTCAATCACAGTGTAGCTAGGTTCCAACTCCCATGTCCGAGTGGGTAGCAGACATCTGCCTCCCATGCATACACACTTCTGAGAGTTGAGCTTATGGCCTGTACCTCCACATCCAGCCTGCTGGTACCCTTGGCTTCTAAAAGGCCTAGGCTCGCTGTTTGACGGAAGTGCTGGGAGAGGTAATTGGAATCACCCGGCACACAAGACTAGTGCCTCCAAGCTCAGTTCAGCGATTTCCTAGTAATTCCTGTGGTAGACTGGTGCTACATACTAAGTTCCATACGTGAGAGGGTAGCTGAACGCCTTGTCCAAAACCATCTTACTTCTGAGAGTTGAGCTCAGCCTCAGTCCCTCACAGTTCCACACTGCCTGCAGAGTGAGTTTCGCAGGTCTTCAGCAGAGACGTTTGCCAGAGGCTTCTGAGACGCAGGGTAACAATGCAGACCTGGAGGGTATCCCCAGGTGCAGTCGACTGGTAATCTTGGAACCTCCTGACTCAGAATACTGCTACCTTCTCACTGCCATAGGAATGCAGCTAGTTGACAGCTTGGCTTCAAGACATGCTTCCCTGTGAGAGCTGAGGACAGGGCAGAACCCTCCCGCATCCTGCCTGACTGTAGGAGTAGCTGCTAACATCCTAATGTTAGTGCTGGGAGAGGTTGCGGGAAAAGCATGTGTGAGCACTGGGCCTGAACTCCCGTGTATCTGAGTTGAATACAGCGATTTCCAACGGCTTTCCTCAACCAGAGTGTAGCTAGGTTCCAAATCCCATGTACGAGCGGGTAGCAGACATCTGCCTCCCATGCATACACACTTCTGAGAGTTGAGCTTATGGCCTGTACCTCCACATCCAGCCTGCTGGTACCCTTGGCTTCTAAAAGGCCTAGGCTCGCTGTTTGACGGAAGTGCTGGGAGAGGTAATTGGAATCTCCCGGCACACAAGACGAGTGCCTCCAAGCTCAATTCCACGATTTCCCAGTAATTCTTGTGGTAGACAGGTGCTACATACTAAGTTCCATATGTGAGAAGGTAGCTGAACGCCTTGTCCAAAAGCATCTTACTTCTGAGAGTTGAGCACACCCTCAGTCCCTCACACTTCCACACTGCCTGCAGAGTGAGTTTCACACGTCTTCACCAGAGACGATTGCCAGAGGCTTCTGAGTACAAGTTAACAATGCAGACCTGGAGGGTATCTCCAGGTGCAGTAGAGTGGTAATCTTGGAACCTCCTGACTCAGAGTACTGCTACCTTCTCACTGCCATAGGAATGCAGCTAGTTGACAGCTGGCTTCAAGACATGCTTCCCTGTGAGAGCTGAGGACAGGGCAGAACCCTCCCGCATCTGCCTGACTGTAGGAGTAGCTGCTAACATCCTTATGTTAGTGGCTGGGAGAGGTTGCGGGAAAAGCATGTGTGAGCACTGGGCCTGAACTCCCGTGTATCTGAGTTGAATACAGCGATTTCCAATGGCCTTCTTCAATCACAGTGTAGCTAGGTTCCAACTCCCATGTCCGAGTGGGTAGCAGACATCTGCCTCCCATGCATACACACTTCTGAGAGTTGAGCTTATGGCCTGTACCTCCACATCCAGCCTGCTGGTACCCTTGGCTTCTAAAAGGCCTAGGCTCGCTGTTTGACGGAAGTGCTGGGAGAGGTAATTGGAATCACCCGGCACACAAGACTAGTGCCTCCAAGCTCAGTTCAGCGATTTCCTAGTAATTCCTGTGGTAGACTGGTGCTACATACTAAGTTCCATACGTGAGAGGGTAGCTGAACGCCTTGTCCAAAACCATCTTACTTCTGAGAGTTGAGCTCAGCCTCAGTCCCTCACAGTTCCACACTGCCTGCAGAGTGAGTTTCGCAGGTCTTCAGCAGAGACGTTTGCCAGAGGCTTCTGAGACGCAGGGTAACAATGCAGACCTGGAGGGTATCCCCAGTGCAGTAGACTGGTAATCTTGGAACCTCCTGACTCAGAATACTGCTACCTTCTCACTGCCATAGGAATGCAGCTAGTTGACAGCTGGCTTCAAGACATGCTTCCCTGTGAGAGCTGAGGACAGGGCAGAACCCTCCCGCATGCTGCCTGACTGTAGGAGTAGCTGCTAACATCCTAATGTTAGTGGCTGGGAGAGGTTGCGGGAAAAAGCATGTGTGAGCACTGGGCCTGAACTCCCGTGTATCTGAGTTGAATACAGCGATTTCCAACGACTTTCCTCAACCAGAGTGTAGCTAGGTTCCAAATCCCATGTACGAGCGGGTAGCAGACATCTGCCTCCCATGCATACACACTTCTGAGAGTTGAGCTTATGGCCTGTACCTCCACATCCAGCCTGCTGGTACCCTTGGCTTCTAAAAGGCCTAGGCTCGCTGTTTGACGGAAGTGCTGGGAGAGGTAATTGGAATCTCCCGGCACACAAGACGAGTGCCTCCAAGCTCAATTCACGATTTCCCAGTAATTCTGGTGGTAGACAGGTGCTACATACTAAGTTCCATATGTGAGATGGTAGCTGAACGCCTTGCCAAAAGCATCTTACTTCTGAGAGTTGAGCCCACCCTCAGTCCCTCACAGTTCCACACTGCCTGCAGAGTGAGTTTCACACGTCTTCACCAGAGACGATTGCCAGAGGCTTCTGAGTACAAGTTAACAATGCAGACCTGGAGGGTATCTCCAGGTGCAGTAGAGTGGTAATCTTGGAACCTCCTGACTCAGAGTACTGCTACCTTCTCACTGCCATAGGAATGCAGCTAGTTGACAGCTGGCTTCAAGACATGCTTCCCTGTGAGAGCTGAGGACAGGGCAGAACCCTCCCGCATGCTGCCTGACTGTAGGAGTAGCTGCTAACATCCTAATGTTAGTGGCTGGGAGAGGTTGCGGGAAAAGCATGTGTGAGCACTGGGCCTGAACTCCCGTGTATCTGAGTTGAATACAGCGATTTCCAACGGCTTTCCTCAACCAGAGTGTAGCTAGGTTCCAAATCCCATGTCCGAGCGGGTAGCAGACATCTGCCTCCCATGCATACACACTTCTGAGAGTTGAGCTTATGGCCTGTACCTCCACATCCAGCCTGCTGGTACCCTTGGCTTCTAAAAGGCCTAGGCTCGCTGTTTGACGGAAGTGCTGGGAGAGGTAATTGGAATCACCCGGCACACAAGACGAGTGCCTCCAAGCTCAGTTCAGCGATTTCCTAGTAATTCCTGTGGTAGACTGGTGCTACATACTAAGTTCCATAGTGAGAGGGTAGCTGAACGCCTTGTCCAACACCATCTTACTTCTGAGAGTTGAGCTCAGCCTCAGTCCCTCACAGTTCCACACTGCCTGCAGAGTGAGTTTCAGCAGGTCTTCAGCAGAGACGTTAGCCAGAGGCTTCTGAGACGCAGTGTAACAATGCAGACCTGGAGGGTATCCCCAGGTGCAGTAGACTGGTAATCTTGGAACCTCCTGACTCAGAATACTGCTACCTTCTCACTGCCATAGGAATGCAGCTAGTTGACAGCTGGCTTCAAGACATGCTTCCCTGTGAGAGCTGAGGACAGGGCAGAACCCTCCCGCATGCTGCCTGACTGTAGGAGTAGCTGCTAACATCCTAATGTTAGTGGCTGGGAGAGGTTGCGGGAAAAGCATGTGTGAGCACTGGGCCTGAACTCCCGTGTATCTGAGTTGAATACAGCGATTTCCAACGACTTTCCTCAACCAGAGTGTAGCTAGGTTCCAAATCCCATGTACGAGCGGGGTAGCAGACATCTGCCTCCCATGCATACACACTTCTGAGAGTTGAGCTTATGGCCTGTACCTCCACATCCAGCCTGCTGGTACCCTTGGCTTCTAAAAGGCCTAGGCTCGCTGTTTGACGGAAGTGCCTGGGAGAGGTAATTGGAATCTCCCGGCACACAAGACGAGTGCCTCCAAGCTCAATTCACGATTTCCCAGTAATTCTTGTGGTAGACAGGGTTGCTACATACTAAGTTCCATATGTGAGAAGGTAGCTGAACGCCCTTGTCCAAAGCATCTTACTTTCTGAGAGTTGAGCACACCCTCAGTCCCTCACACTTCCACACTGCCTGCAGAGTGAGTTTCACACGTCTTCACCAGAGACGATTGCCAGAGGCTTCTGAGTACAAGTTAACAATGCAGACCTGGAGGGTATCTCCAGGTGCAGTAGAGTGGTAATCTTGGAACCTCCTGACTCAGAGTACTGCTACCTTCTCACTGCCATAGGAATGCAGCTAGTTGACAGCTGGCTTCAAGACATGCTTCCCTAGTGAGAGCTGAGGACAGGGCAGAACCCTCCCGCATGCCTGCCTGACTGTAGGAGTAGCTGCTAACATCCTAATGTTAGTGGCTGGGAGAGGTTGCGGGAAAAGCATGTGTGAGCACTGGGCCTGAACTCCCGTGTATCTGAGTTGAATACAGCGATTTCCAATGGCCTTCTTCAATCACAGTGTAGCTAGGTTCCAACTCCCATGTCCGAGTGGGTAGCAGACATCTGCCTCCCCATGCATACACACTTCTGAGAGTTGAGCTTATGGCCTGTACCTCCACATCCAGCCTGCTGGTACCCTTGGCTTCTAAAAGGCCTAGGCTCGCTGTTTGACGGAAGTTGCTGGGAGAGGTAATTGGAATCACCCGGCACACAAGACTAGTGCCTCCAAGCTCAGTTCCAGCGATTTCCTAGTAATTCCTGTGGTAGACTGGTGCTACATACTAAGTTCCATACGTGAGAGGGTAGCTGAACGCCTTGTCCAAAACCATCTTACTTCTGAGAGTTGAGCTCAGCCTCAGTCCCTCACAGTTTCCACACTGCCTGCAGAGTGAGTTTCGCAGGTCTTCAGCAGAGACGTTTGCCAGAGGCTTCTGAGACGCAGGGTAACCATGCAGACCTGGAGGGTATCCCCAGGTGCAGTAGACTGGTAATCTTGGAACCTCCTGACTCAGAATACTGCTACCTTCTCACTGCCATAGGAATGCAGCTAGTTGACAGCTGGCTTCAAGACATGCTTCCCTGTGAGAGCTGAGGACAGGGCAGAACCCCTCCCGCATGCTGCCTGACTGTAGGAGTAGCTGCTAACATCCTAATGTTAGTGGCTGGGAGAGGTTGCGGGAAAAGCATGTGTGAGCACTGGGCCTGAACTCCCGTGTGTATCTGAGTTGAATACAGCGATTTCCAACGGCTTTCCTCAACCAGAGTGTAGCTAGGTTCCAAATCCCATGTACGAGCGGGTAGCAGACATCTGCCTCCCATGCATACACACTTCTGAGAGTTGAGCTTATGGCCTGTACCTCCACATCCAGCCTGCTGGTACCCTTGGCTTCTAAAAGGCCTAGGCTCGCTGTTTGACGGAAGTGCTGGGAGAGGTAATTGGAATCTCCCGCACACAAGACTAGTGCCTCCAAGCTCAAGTTCAGCGATTCCTAGTAATTCCTGTGGTAGACTCGGTGGCTACATACTAAGTTCCATACGTGAGAGGGTAGCTGAACGCCTTGTCCAAAACCATCTTACTTCTGAGAGTTGAGCTCAGCCCTCAGTCCCTTCACAGTTCCCACACTGCCTGCAGAGTGAGTTTCGAAGGTCTTCACCAGAGACGTATTGCCAGAGGCTTCTGAGACGCAGGTAACAATGCAGACCTGGAGGGTATCCCCAGGTGCAGTAGACTGGTAATCTTGGAACCTCCTGACTCAGAATACTGCTACCTTCTCACTGCCATAGGAATGCAGCTAGTTGACAGCTGGCTTCAAGACATGCTTCCCTGTGAGAGCTGAGGACAGGGCAGAACCCTCCCGCATCCTGCCTGACTGTAGGAGTAGCTGCTAACATCCTAATGTTAGTGGCTGGGAGAGGTTGCGGGAAAAGCATGTGTGAGCACTGGGCCTGAACTCCCGTGTATCTGAGTTGAATACAGCGATTTCCAATGGCCTTCTTCAATCACAGTGTAGCTAGGTTCCAACTCCCATGTCCGAGTGGGTAGCAGACATCTGCCTCCCATGCATACACACTTCTGAGAGTTGAGCTTATGGCCTGTACCTCCACATCCAGCCTGCTGGTACCCTTGGCTTCTAAAAGGCCTAGGCTCGCTGTTTGACGGAAGTGCTGGGAGAGGTAATTGGAATCACCCGGCACACAAGACTAGTGCCTCCAAGCTCAGTTCAGCGATTTCCTAGTAATTCCTGTGGTAGACTGGTGCTACATATAAGTTCCATACGTGAGAGGGTAGCTGAACGCCTTGTCCAAAACCATCTTACTTCTGAGAGTTGAGCTCAGCCTCAGTCCCTCACAGTTTCCACACTGCCTGCAGAGTGAGTTTCGCAGGTCTTCAGCAGAGACGTTGCCAGAGGCTTCTGAGACGCAGGGTAACAATGCAGACCTGGAGGGTATCCCCAGGTGCAGTAGACTGGTAATCTTGGAACCTCCTGACTCAGAATACTGCTACCTTCTCACTGCCATAGGAATGCAGCTAGTTGACAGCTGGCTTCAAGACATGCTTCCCTGTGAGAGCTGAGGACAGGGCAGAACCCTCCCGCATGCTGCCTGACTGTAGGAGTAGCTGCTAACATCCTAATGTTAGTGGTGGGAGAGGTTGCGGGAAAAGCATGTGTGAGCACTGGGCCTGAACTCCCGTGTATCTGAGTTGAATACAGCGATTTCCAACGGCTTTCCTCAACCAAGTGTAGCTAGGTTCCAAATCCAATGTCCGAGCGGGTAGCAGACATCTGCCTCCCATGCATACACACTTCTGAGAGTTGAGCTTATGGCCTGTACCTCCACATCCAGCCTGCTGGTACCCTTGGCTTCTAAAGGCCTAGGCTCGCTGTTTGACGGACGTGCTGGGAGAGGTAATTGGAATCACCCGGCACACAAGACGAGTGCCTCCAAGCTCAGTTCAGCGATTTCCTAGTAATTCCTGTGGTAGACTGGTGCTACATACTAAGTTCCATACGTGAGAGGGTAGCTGAACGCCTTGTCCAAAAACATCTTACTTCTGAGAGTTGAGCTCAGCCTCAGTCCCTCACAGTTCCACACTGCCTGCAGAGTGAGTTTCGCAGGTCTTCAGCAGAGACGTTTGCCAGAGGCTTCTGAGACGCAGGGTAACAATGCAGACCTGAGGGTATCCCCAGGTGCAGTAGACTGGTAATCTTGGAACCCTCCTGACTCAGAATACTGCTACCTTCTCACTGCCATAGGAATGCAGCTAGTTGACAGCTGGCTTCAAGACATGCTTCCCTGTGAGAGCTGAGGACAGGGCAGAACCCTCCGCATCTGCCTGACCTGTAGGAGTAGCTGCTAACATCCTAATGTTAGTGGCTGGGAGAGGTTGCGGGAAAAGCATGTGTGAGCACTGGGCCTGAACTCCCGTGTATCTGAGTTGAATACAGCGATTTCCAATGGACTTCCTTCAACACAGTGTAGCTAGGTTCCAAATCCCATGTACGAGTGGGTAGCAGACATCTGCCTCCCATGCATACACACTTCTGAGAGTTGAGCTTATGGCCTGTACCTCCACATCCAGCCTGCTGGTACCCTTGGCTTCTAAAAGGCCTAGGCTCGCTGTTTGACGGAAGTGCCGGGAGAGGTAATTGGAATCTCCCGGCACACAAGACTAGTGCCTCCAAGCTCAGTTCAGCGATTTCCCTAGTAATTCCTGTGGTAGACATGGTGCTACATACTAAGTTCCATATGTGAGAAGGTAGCTGAACGCCTTGTCCAAAAGCATCTTACTTCTGAGAGTTGAGCCCACCCTCAGTCCCTCACAGTTCCACACTGCCTGCAGAGTGAGTTTCACACGTCTTCACCAGAGACGATTGCCAGAGGCTTCTGAGTACAAGTTAACAATGCAGACCTGGAGGGTATCTCCAGGTGCAGTAGAGTGGTAATCTTGGAACCTCCTGACTCAGAGTACTGCTACCTTCTCACTGCCATAGGAATGCAGCTAGTTGACAGCTGGCTTCAAGACATGCTTCCCTGTGAGAGCTGAGGACAGGGCAGAACCCTCCCGCATCCTGCCTGACTGTAGGAGTAGCTGCTAACATCCTAATGTTAGTGGCTGGGAGAGGTTGCGGGAAAAGCATGTGTGAGCACTGGGCCTGAACTCCCGTGTATCTGAGTTGAATACAGCGATTTCCAATGGCCTTCTTCAATCACAGTGTAGCTAGGTTCCAACTCCCATGTCCGAGTGGGTAGCAGACATCTGCCTCCCATGCATACACACTTCTGAGAGTTGAGCTTATGGCCTGTACCTCCACATCCAGCCTGCTGGTACCCTTGGCTTCTAAAAGGCCTAGGCTCGCTGTTTGACGGAAGTGCTGGGAGAGGTAATTGGAATCTCCCGGCACACAAGAATAGTGCCTCCAAGCTCAATTCAGCGATTTCCTAGTAATTCCTGTGGTAGACTGGTGCTACATACTAAGTTCCATACGTGAGAGGGTAGCTGAACGCCTTGTCCAAAAGCCATCTTACTTCTGAGAGTTGAGCTCAGCCTCAGTCCCTCACAGTTCCACACTGCCTGCAGAGTGAGTTTCACAGGTCTTCAGCAGAGACGATTGCCAGAGGCTTCTGAGTACCATGTAACAATGCAGACCTGGAGGGTATCTCCCAGGTGCAGTAGAGCTGGTATCTTGGAACCTCCCTGACTCAGAGTACTGCTACCTTCTCACTGCCATAGGAATGCAGCTAGTTTAGACTAGCTGGCTTCAAGACATGCTTCCCTGTGAGAGCTGAGGACAGGGCAGAACCCTCCCGCATCCTGCCTGACTGTAGGAGTAGCTGCTAACATCCTATGTTAGTGGCTGGGAGAGGTTGCGGGAAAAGCATGTGTGAGCACTGGGCCTGAACTCCCGTGTATCTGAGTTGAAATACAGCGATTTCCAACTGGCTTCTTCATCACCAGAGTGTAGCTAGGTTCCAAATCCCATGTACGAGCGGGTAGCAGACATCTGCCTCCCATGCATACACACTTCTGAGAGTTGAGCTTATGGCCTGTACCTCCACATCCAGCCTGCTGGTACACTTGGCTTCTAAAAGGCCTAGGCTCGCTGTTTGACGGAAGTGCTGGGAGAGGTAATTGGAATCTCCCGGCACACAAGACGCGTGCCTCCAATCCCAATTCACGATTTCCTAGTAATTCTTGTGGTAGACTGCTGCTACATACTAAGTTCCATATGTGAGAAGGTAGCTGAACGCCTTGTCCAAAAACATCTTACTTCTGAGAGTTGAGCTCAGCCTCAGTCCCTCACAGTTCCACACTGCCTGCAGAGTGAGTTTCACACGTCTTCACCAGAGACGATTGCCAGAGGCTTCTGAGTACAAGTTAACAATGCAGACCTGGAGGGTATCTCCAGGTGCAGTAGAGTGGTAATCATGGAACCTCCTGACTGAGAGTACTGCTACCTTCTCACTGCCATAGGAATGCAGGTAGTTGACAGCTGGCTTCAAGACATGCTTCCCTGTGAGAGCTGAGGACAGGGCAGAACCCTCCCGCATCCTGCCTGACTGTAGGAGTAGCTGCTAACATCCTTATGTTAGTGGCTGGGAGAGGTTGCGGGAAAAGCATGTGTGAGCACTGGGCCTGAACTCCCGTGTATCTGAGTTGAATACAGCGATTCCAACGGCTTTCCTCAACCAGAGTGTAGCTAGGTTCCAAATCCCATGTACGAGCGGGTAGCAGACATCTGCCTCCCATGCATACACACTTCTGAGAGTTGAGCTTATGGCCTGTACCTCCACATCCAGCCTGCTGGTACCCCTTGGCTTCTAAAAGGCCTAGGCTCGCTGTTTGACGGAAGTGCTGGGAGAGGTAATTGGAATCACCCGGCACACAAGACTAGTGCCTCCAAGCTCAGTTCAGCGATTTCCTAGTAATTCCTGTGGTAGACTGGTGCTACATACTAAGTTCCATACGTGAGAGGGTAGCTGAACGCCTTGTCCAAAACCATCTTACTTCTGAGAGTTGAGCTCAGCCTCAGTCCCTCACAGTTCCACACTGCCTGCAGAGTGGAGTTTCGCAGGTCTTCATGCAGAGACGTTTGCCAGAGGCTTCTGAGACGCAGGGTAACAATGCAGACCTGGAGGGTATCCCCAGGTGCAGTAGACTGGTAATCTTGGAACCTCCTGACTCAGAATACTGCTACCTTCTCACTGCCATAGGAATGCAGCTAGTTGACAGCTGGCTTCAAGACATGCTTCCCTGGAGAGCTGAGGACAGGGCAGAACCCTCCCGCATGCTGCCTGACTGTAGGAGTAGCTGCTAACATCCTAATGTTAGTGGCTGGGAGAGGTTGCGGGAAAAGCATGTGTGAGCACTGGGCCTGAACTCCCGTGTATCTGAGTTGAATACAGCGATTTCCAACGGCCTTTCCTCAACCAGAGTGTAGCTAGGTTCCAAATCCCATGTACGAGCGGGTAGCAGACATCTGCCTCCCATGCATACACACTTCTGAGAGTTGAGCTTATGGCCTGTACCTCCACATCCAGCCTGCTGGTACCCTTGGCTTCTAAAGGCCTAGGCTCGCTGTTTGACGGAAGTGCTGGGAGAGGTAATTGGAATCTCCCGGCACACAAGACGAGTGCCTCCAAGCTCAATTCACGATTTCCCAGTAATTCTTGTGGTAGACAGGTGCTACATACTAAGTTCCATATGTGAGAGGGTAGCTGAACGCCTTGTCCAAAAGCATCTTACTTCTGAGAGTTGAGCCACCCTCAGTCCCTCACAGTTCCACACTGCCTGCAGAGTGAGTTTCACAGGTCTTCACCAGAGACGATTGCCAGAGGCTTCTGAGTACCAGGGTTAACAATGCAGACCTGGAGGTATCTCCAGGTGCAGTAGAGTGGTAATCTTGGAACCTCCTGACTCAGAGTACTGCTACCTTCTCACCTGCCATAGGAATGCAGCTAGTTGACAGCTGGCTTCAAGACATGCTTCCCTGTGAGAGCTGAGGACAGGGCAGAACCCTCCCGCATCCTGCCTGACTGTAGGAGTAGCTGCTAACATCCTTATGTTAGTGGCTGGGAGAGGTTGCGGGAAAAGCATGTGTGAGCACTGGGCCTGAACTCCCGTGTATCTGAGTTGAATACAGCGATTTCCAACTGGCTTCTTCAATCCAGAGTGTAGCTAGGTTCCAAATCCCATGTCCGAGCGGGTAGCAGACATCTGCCTCCCATGCATACACACTTCTGAGAGTTGAGCTTATGGCCTGTACCCTCCACATCCAGCCTGCTGGTACCCTTGGCTTCTAAAGGCCTAGGCTCGCTGTTTGACGGAAGTGCTGGGAGAGGTAATTGGAATCACCCGGCACACAAGACTAGTGCCTCCAAGCTCAGTTCAGCGATTTTCCTAGTATTCCTGTGGTAGACTGGTGCTACATACTAAGTTCCATACGTGAGAGGGTAGCTGAACGCCTTGTCCAACACCATCTTACTTCTGAGAGTTGAGCTCAGCCTCAGTCCCTCACAGTTCCACACTGCCTGCAGAGTGAGTTTCGCAGGTCTTCAGCAGAGACGTTGCCAGAGCTTCTGAGACGGCAGGGTAAACAATGCAGACCTGGAGGGTATCCCCAGGTGCAGTAGACTGGTTAATCTTGGAACCTCCTGACTCAGAATACTGCTACCTTCTCACTGCCATAGGAATGCAGCTAGGTTGACAGCTGGCTTCAAGACATGCTTCCCTGTGAGAGCTGAGGACAGGGCAGAACCCTCCCGCATGCTGCCTGACTGTAGGAGTAGCTGCTAACATCCTAATGTTAGTGGCTGGGAGAGGTTGCGGAAAAGCATGTGTGAGCACTGGGCCTGAACTCCCGTGTATCTGAGTTGAATACAGCGATTTCCAACGACTTTCCTCAACCAGAGTGTAGCTAGGTTCCAAATCCCATGTACGAGCGGGGTAGCAGACATCTGCCTCCCATGCATACACACTTCTGAGAGTTGAGCTTATGGGCCTGTACCTCCACATCCCAGCCTGCTGGTACCCTTGGCTTCTAAAAGGCCTAGGCTCGCTGTTTGACGGAAGTGCTGGGAGAGGTAATTGGAATCTCCCGGCACACAAGACGAGTGCCTCCAAGCTCAATTCACGATTTCCCAGTAATTCTGTGGTAGACAGGTGCTACATACTAAGTTCCATATGTGAGAAGGTAGCTGAACGCCTTGTCCAAAAGCATCTTACTTCTGAGAGTTGAGCACACCCTCAGTCCCTCACACTTCCACACTGCCTGCAGAGTGAGTTTCACACGTCTTCACCAGAGACGATTGCCAGAGGCTTCTGAGTACAAGTTACAATGCAGACCTGGAGGGTATCTCCAGGTGCAGTAGAGTGGTAATCTTGGAACCTCCTGACTCAGAGTACTGCTCCCTTCCTCACTGCCATAGGAATGCAGCTAGTTGACAGCTGGCCTTCAAGACATGCTTCCCTGTGAGAGCTGAGGACAGGGGCAGAACCCTCCCGCATGCCTGCCTGACTGTAGGAAGTAGCTGCTAACATCCTAATGTTAGTGGGCTGGGAGAGGTTGCGGGAAAAGCATGTGTGAGCACTGTGCCTGAACTCCCGTGTATCTGAGTTGAATACAGCGATTTCCAACTGGCCTTCTTCAATCACAGAGTGTAGCTAGGTTCCAAATCCATGTACGAGCGGGTAGCAGACATCTGCCTCCCATGCATACACACTTCTGAGAGTTGAGCTTATGGCCTGTACCTCCACATCCAGCCTGCTGGTACCCCCTGGCTTCTACACAGTGCCTAGGCTCGGCTCTGTTTGACGGAAGTGCTGGGAGAGGTTATTGGAATCACCCGGCACACCAAGACTAGTGCCCTTCCCAGCTCAGTTCAGCGATTTCCTAGTAATTCCTGTGGTAGACTGGTGCTACATCTAAAGTTCCATACGTGAGAGGGTAGCTGAACGCCTTGTCCAAAAAAACCATCTTACTTCTGAGAGGTTGAGGTCAGGCCTCAGTCCCTCACAGGTTCCACCACTGCCTGCAGAGTGAGTTTCGCAGGTCTTCAGCAGAGGCCGTTTGCCAGAGGCTCTGAGACGCAGGGTAATCAATGCCAGACCTGGAGGGACCATCCCCAGGTGCAGTAGACTGGTAATCTGGAACCTCCTGACTCGAGAATACTGCTACCTACCTTCTCGACTGCCATAGGAATGTCCAGCTAGTTGACAGCTAGCTGGCTTCAAGACATGCTTCCCTGTGAGAGCTGAGGACAGGGCAGAAACCTCCCCGCATGCTGCCTGACTGTAGGAGTATCTGCTAACATCCTATGTTAGTGGCTGGGAGAGGTTGCGGGAAAAAGCATGTGTGAGCACTGGGCCTGAACTCCCGTGTATCTGAGATTGAAATACAGCGATTTCCAACGGCTTTCCTCAACCAGAGTGTAGCGAGGTTCCAAATCCCATGTACGAGCGGGTAGCAGACATCTGCCTCCCATGCATACACACTTCTGAGAGTTGAGCTTATGGCCTGTACCTCCACAGCCAGGCCTGCTGGTACCCTTGGGCTTCTAAAAGGCCTAGGCTCGCTGTTTACGGAAGTGCTGGGAGAGGTAATTGGAATCACCCGGCACACAAGACGAGTGCCTCCAAGCTCAGTTCAGCGATTTCCTAGTAATTCCTGTGGTAGACTGGTGCTACATACTAAGTTTCCATACGTGAGAGGGTAGCTGAACGCCTTGTCCACAACCATCTTACTTCTGAGAGTTGAGCTCAGCCTCAGTCCCTCACAGTTCCACACTGCCTGCAGAGTGAGTTTCGCAGGTCTTCAGCAGAGACGTTAGCCAGAGGCTTCTGAGACGCAGGTAACAATGCAGACCTGGAGGGTATCCCCAGGTGCAGTAGACTGGTAATCTTGGAACCTCCTGACTCAGAGTACTGCTACCTTCTCACTGCCATAGGGAATGCAGCTAGTTGACAGCTGGCTTCAAGACATGCTTCCCTGTGAGAGCTGAGGACAGGGCAGAACCCTCCCGCATGCTGCCTGACTGTAGGAGTAGCTGCTAACATCCTAATGTTAGTGGCTGGGAGAGGTTGCGGAAAAGCATGTGTGAGCACTGGCCTGAACTCCCGTGTATCTGAGTTGAATACAGCGATTTCCAACGACTTTCCTCAACCAGAGTGTAGCTAGGTTCCAAATCCCATGTACGAGCGGGTAGCAGACATCTGCCTCCCATGCATACACACTTCTGAGAGTTGAGCTTATGGCCTGTACCTCCACATCCAGCCTGCTGGTACCCTTGGCTTCTAAAAGGCCTAGGCTCGCTGTTTGACGGAAGTGCCGGGAGAGGTAATTGGAATCTCCCGGCACACAAGACTAGTGCCTCCAAGCTCAATTCACGATTTCCCAGTAATTCTTGTGGTAGACAGGTGCTACATACTAAGTTCCATATGTGAGAAGGTAGCTGAACGCCTTGTCCAAAAGCATCTTACTTCTGAGAGTTGAGCACACCCTCAGTCCCTCACACTTCCACACTGCCTGCAGAGTGAGTTTCACACGTCTTCACCAGAGACGATTGCCAGAGGCTTGAGTACAAGTTAACAATGCAGACCTGGAGGGTATCTCCAGGTGCAGTAGAGTGGCAATCTTGGAACCTCCTGACTCAGAGTACTGCTACCTTCTCACTGCCATAGAAATGCTGCTAGTTGACAGCTGGCTTCAAGACATGCTCCCCAGTGAGAGCTGAGGATAGGGCAGAACCCTCCCGCATCCTGCCTGACTGTAGGAGTAGCTGCTAACATCCTAATGGTAGTGGCTGGGAGAGGTTGCGGGAAAAGCATGTGTGAGCACTGGGCCTGAACTCCCGTGTATCTGAGTTGAATACAGCGATTTCCAATGGCCTTCTTCAATCACAGTGTAGCTAGGTTCCAACTCCCATGTCCGAGTGGGTAGCAGACATCTGCCTCGCATGCATACACACTTCTGAGAGTTGAGCTTATGGCCTGTACCTCCACATCCAGCCTGCTGGTACCCTTGGCTTCTAAAAGGCCTAGGCTCGCTGTTTGACGGAAGTGCTGGGAGAGGTAATTGGAATCACCCGGCACACAAGACTAGTGCCTCCAAGCTCAGTTCAGCGATTTCCTAGTAATTCCTGTGGTAGACTGGTGCTACATACTAAGTTCCATACGTGAGAGGGTAGCTGAACGCCTTGTCCAAAACCATCTTACTTCTGAGAGTTGAGGTCAGCCTCAGTCCCTCACAGTTCCACACTGCCTGCAGAGTGAGTTCGCAGGTCTTCAGCAGAGACGTTTGCCAGAGGCTTCTGAGACGCAGGGGGTAACAATGCAGACCTGGAGGGTATCCCCAGGTGCAGTAGACTGGTAATCTTGGAACCTCCTGACTCAGAATACTGCTACCTTCTCACTGCCATAGGAATGCAGCTAGTTGACAGCTAGCTGGCTTCAAGACATGCTTCCCTGTGAGAGCTGAGGACAGGGCAGAACCCTCCCGCATGCTGCCTGACTGTAGGAGTAGCTGCTAACATCCTAATGTTAGTGGCTGGGAGAGGTTGCGGGAAAAGCATGTGTGAGCACTGGGCCTGAACCTCCCGTGTATCTGAGTTGAATACAGCGATTTCCAACGACTTTCCTCAACCAGAGTGTAGCTAGGTTCCAAATCCCATGTACGAGCGGGTAGCAGACATCTGCCTCCCATGCATACACACTTCTGAGAGTTGAGCTTATGGCCTGTACCTCCACATCCAGCCTGCTGGTACCCTTGGCTTCTAAAAGGCCTAGGCTCGCTGTTTGACGGAAGTGCGGGAGAGGTAATTGGAATCTCCCGGCACACAAGACGAGTGCCTCCAAGCTCATTCACAGATTTCCCAGTAATTCTTGTGGTAGACAGGTGCTACATACTAAGTTCCATATGTGAGAGTGTAGCTGAACGCCTTGTCCAAAAGCATCTTACTTCTGAGAGTTGAGCCCACCCTCAGTCCCTCACACTTCCACACTGCCTGCAGAGTGAGTTTCACACGTCTTCACCAGAGACGATTGCCAGAGGCTTCTGAGTACAAGTTAACAATGCAGACCTGGAGGGTATCTCCAGGTGCAGTAGAGTGGTAATCTTGGAACCTCCTGACTCAGAGTACTGCTACCTTCTCACTGCCATAGGAATGCAGCTAGTTGACAGCTGGCTTCAAGACATGCTCCCTGTGAGAGCTGAGGATAGGGCAGAACCCTCCCGCATCCTGCCTGACTGTAGGAGTAGCTGCTAACATCCTATGGTTAGTGGCTGGGAGAGGTTGCGGGAAAAGCATGTGTGAGCACTGGGCCTGAACTCCCGTGTATCTGAGTTGAATACAGCGATTTCCAATGGCCTTCTTCAATCACAGTGTAGCTAGGTTCCAACTCCCATGTCCGAGTGGGTAGCAGACATCTGCCTCCCATGCATACACACTTCTGAGAGTTGAGCTTATGGCCTGTACCTCCACATCCAGCCTGCTGGTACCCTTGGCTTCTAAAAGGCCTAGGCTCGCTGTTTGACGGAAGTGCTGGGAGAGGTAATTGGAATCAGCCCGGCACACAAGACTAGTGCCTCCAAGCTCAGTTCAGCGATTTCCTAGTAATTCCTTGGGTAGACTGGTGCTACATACTAAGTTCCATACGTGAGAGGGTAGCTGAACGCCTTGTCCAAAAGCATCTTATCTTCTGAGAGTTGAGCTCAGCCCTCAGTCCCTCACAGTTCCACACTGCCTGCAGAGTGAGTTTCACAGGCTCTTCAGCAGAGACGTTTGCCAGAGGCTTCTGAGACGAAGGGTAACAATGCAGACCTGGAGGGTATCCCCAGGTGCAGTAGACTGGTAATCTTGGAACCTCCTGACTCAGAATACTGCTACCTTCTCACTGCCATAGGAATGCAGCTAGTTGACCAGCTGGCTTCAAGACATGCTTCCCTTGAGAGCTGAGGACAGGGCAGAACCCTCCCGCATGCTGCCTGACTGTAGGAGTAGCTGCTAACATCCTAATGTTAGTGGCTGGGAGAGGTTGCGGGAAAAGCATGTGTGAGCACTGGGCCTGAACTCCCGTGTATCTGAGTTGAATACAGCGATTTCCAACGGCTTTCCTCAACCAGAGTGTAGCTAGGTTCCAAATCCCATGTACGAGCGGGTAGCAGACATCTGCCTCCCATGCATACACACTTCTGAGAGTTGAGCTTATGGCCTGTACCTCCACATCCAGCCTGCTGGTACCCTTGGCTTCTAAAAGGCCTAGGCTCGCTGTTTGACGGAAGTGCTGGGAGAGGTAATTGGAATCTCCCGGCACACAAGACGAGTGCCTCCAAGCTCAATTCACGATTTCCCAGTAATTCTTGTGGTAGACAGGTGCTACATACTAAGTTCCATATGTGAGAAGGTAGCTGAACGCCTTGTCCAAAAGCATCTTACTTCTGAGAGTTGAGCTCAGCCCTCAGTCCCTCACAGCTTCCACACTGCCTGCAGAGTGAGTTTCACACGTCTTCACCAGAGACGATTGCCAGAGGCTTCTGAGTACAAGTTAACAATGCAGACTGGAGGGTATCTCCAGGTGCAGTAGAGTGGTAATCTTGGAACTCCTGACTCAGAGTACTGCTACCTTCTCACTGCCATAGGAATGCAGCTAGTTGACAGCTGGCTTCAAGACATGCTTCCCCTGTGAGAGCTGAGGACAGGGCAGAACCCTCCCGCATCCTGCCTGACTGTAGGAGTAGCTGCTAACATCCTAATGGTAGTGGCTGGGAGAGGTTGCGGGAAAAGCATGTGTGAGCACTGGGCCTGAACTCCCGTGTATCTGAGTTGAATACAGCGATTTCCAACTGGCCTTCTTCATCAACCAGAGTGTAGCTAGGTTCCAAATCCCATGTACGAGCGGGTAGCAGACATCTGCCTCCCATGCATACACACTTCTGAGAGTTGAGCTTATGGCCTGTACCTCCACATCCAGCCTGCTGGTACCCTTGGCTTCTAAAAGGCCTAGGCTCGCTGTTTGACGGAAGTGCTGGGAGAGGTAATTGGAATCACCCGGCACACAAGACGAGTGCCTCCAAGCTCAGTTCAGCCATTTCCTAGTAATTCCTGTGGTAGACTGGTGCTACATACTAAGTTCCATACGTGAGAGGGTAGCTGAACGCCTTGTCCAACACCATCTTACTTCTGAGAGTTGAGCTCAGCCTCAGTCCCTCACAGTTCCACACTGCCTGCAGAGTGAGTTTCGCAGGTCTTCAGCAGAGACGTTAGCCAGAGGCTTCTGAGACGCAGGGTAACAATGCAGACCTGGAGGGTATCCCCAGGTGCAGTAGACTGGTAATCTTGGAACCTCCTGACTCAGAATACTGCTACCTTCTCACTGCCATAGGAATGCAGCTAGTTGACAGCTGGCTTCAAGACATGCTTCCCTGTGAGAGCTGAGGACAGGGCAGAACCCTCCCGCATGCTGCCTGACTGTAGGAGTAGCTGCTAACATCCTAATGTTAGTGGCTGGGAGAGGTTGCGGGAAAAGCATGTGTGAGCACTGGGCCTGAACTCCCGTGTATCTGAGTTGAATACAGCGATTTCCAACGGCTTTCCTCAACCAGAGTGTAGCTAGGTTCCAAATCCCATGTACGAGCGGGTAGCAGACATCTGCCTCCCATGCATACACACTTCTGAGAGTTGAGCTTATGGCCTGTACCTCCACATCCAGCCTGCTGGTACCCTTGGCTTCTAAAAGGCCTAGGCTCGCTGTTTGACGGAAGTGCTGGGAGAGGTAATTGGAATCTCCCGGCACACAAGACGAGTGCCTCCAAGCTCAATTCACGATTTCCCAGTAATTCTTGTGGTAGACAGGTGCTACATACTAAGTTCCATATGTGAGAAGGTAGCTGAACGCCTTGTCCAAAAGCATCTTACTTCTGAGAGTTGAGCCCACCCTCAGTCCCTCACACTTCCACACTGCCTGCAGAGTGAGTTTCACACGTCTTCACCAGAGACGATTGCCAGAGGCTTCTGAGTACAAGTTAACAATGCAGACCTGGAGGGTATCTCCAGGTGCAGTAGAGTGGTAATCTTGGAACCTCCTGACTCAGAGTACTGCTACCTTCTCACTGCCATAGGAATGCAGCTAGTTGACAGCTGGCTTCAAGACATGCTTCCCTGTGAGAGCTGAGGACAGGGCAGAACCCTCCCGCATCCTGCCTGACTGTAGGAGTAGCTGCTAACATCCTAATGTTAGTGGCTGGGAGAGGTTGCGGGAAAAGCATGTGTGAGCACTGGGCCTGAACTCCGTGTATCTGAGTTGAATACAGCGATTTCCAATGGCCTTCCTTCAATCACAGTGTAGCTAGGTTCCAACTCCATGTCCGAGTGGGTAGCAGACATCTGCCTCCCATGCATACACACTTCTGAGAGTTGAGCTTATGGCCTGTACCTCCACATCCAGCCTGCTGGTACCCTTGGCTTCTAAAAGGCCTAGGCTCGCTGTTTGACGGAAGTGCTGGGAGAGGTAATTGGAATCACCCGGCACACAAGGACTAGTGCCTCCAAGCTCAGTTCAGCGATTTCCTAGTAATTCCTGTGGTAGACTGGTGCTACATACTAAGTTCCATACGTGAGAGGGTAGCTGAACGCCTTGTCCAAAACCATCCTTAATTCTGAGAGTTGAGCTCAGCCTCAGTCCCTCACAGTTCCACACTGCCTGCAGAGTGAGTTTCGCAGGTCTTCAGCAGAGACGTTTGCCAGAGGCTTCTGAGACGCAGGGTAACAATGCAGACCTGGAGGGTATCCCCAGGTGCAGTAGACTGGTAATCTTGGAACCTCCTGACTCAGAATACTGCTACCTTCTCACTGCCATAGGAATGCAGCTAGTTGACAGCTGGCTTCAAGACATGCTTCCCTGTGAGAGCTGAGGACAGGGCAGAACCCTCCCGCATGCCTGCCTGACTGTAGGAGTAGCTGCTAACATCCTAATGTTAGTGGCTGGGAGAGGTTGCGGGAAAAGCATGTGTGAGCACTGGGCCTGAACTCCCGTGTATCTGAGTTGAATACAGCGATTTCCAACGGCTTTCCTCAACCAGAGTGTAGCTAGGTTCCAAATCCCATGTACGAGCGGGTAGCAGACATCTGCCTCCCATGCATACACACTTCTGAGAGTTGAGCTTATGGCCTGTACCTCCACATCCAGCCTGCTGGTACCCTTGGCTTCTAAAAGGCCTAGGCTCGCTGTTTGACGGAAGTGCTGGGAGAGGTAATTGGAATCACCCGGCACACAAGACGAGTGCCTCCAAGCTCAAGTTCAGCGATTTCCCTAGTAATTCCTGTGGTAGACTGGTGCTACATACTAAGTTCCATATCGTGAGAGGGTAGCTGAACGCCTTGTCCAAAACCATCTTACTTCTGAGAGTTGAGCTCAGCCTCAGTCCCTCACAGTTCCACACTGCCTGCAGAGTGAGTTTCGCAGGTCTTCAGCAGAGACGATTGCCAGAGGCTTCTGAGTACGCAGGTAACAATGCAGACCTGGAGGGTATCTCCAGGTGCAGTAGACGTGGTAATCTTGGAACCTCCTGACTCAGAATACTGCTACCTTCTCACTGCCATAGGAATGCAGCTAGTTGACAGCTGGCTTCAAGACATGCTTCCCTGTGAGAGCTGAGGACAGGGCAGAACCCTCCCGCATGCTGCCTGACTGTAGGAGTAGCTGCTTAACATCCTAATGTTAGTGGCTGGGAGAGGTTGCGGGAAAAGCATGTGTGAGCACTGGGCCTGAACTCCCGTGTATCTGAGTTGAATACAGCGATTTCCAATGGCCTTCTTCAATCACAGTGTAGCTAGGTTCCAACTCCCATGTCCGAGTGGGTAGCAGACATCTGCCTCCCATGCATACACACTTCTGAGAGTTGAGCTTATGGCCTGTACCTCCACATCCAGCCTGCTGGTACCCTTGGCTTCTAAAAGGCCTAGGCTCGCTGTTTGACGGAGTGCTGGGAGAGGTAATTGGAATCACCCGGCACACAAGACTAGTGCCCTCCAAGCTCAGTTCACGATTTCCTAGTAATTCCTTGTGGTAGACATGGTGCTACATACTAAGTTCCATACTGTGAGAGGTAGCTGAACGCCTTGTCCAAAACGCATCTTACTTCTGAGAGTTGAGCTCAGCCTCAGTCCCTCACAGTTCCACACTGCCTGCAGAGTGAGTTTCGCAGGTCTTCAGCAGAGACGTTTGCCAGAGGCTTCTGAGACGCAGGGTAACAATGCAGACCTGGAGGGTATCCCAGGTGCAGTAGACTGGTAATCTTGGAACCTCCTGACTCAGAATACTGCTACCTTCTCACTGCCATAGGAATGCAGCTAGTTGACAGCTGGCTTCAAGACATGCTTCCCTGTGAGAGCTGAGGACAGGGCAGAACCCTCCCGCATGCTGCCTGACTGTAGGAGTAGCTGCTAACATCCTAATGTTAGTGGCTGGGAGAGGTTGCGGGAAAAGCATGTGTGAGCACTGGGCCTGAACTCCCGTGTATCTGAGTTGAATACAGCGATTTCCAACGACTTTCCTCAACCAGAGTGTAGCTAGGTTTCCAAATCCCATGTCCGAGCGGGTAGCAGACATCTGCCTCCCATGCATACACACTTCTGAGAGTTGAGCTTATGGCCTGTACCTCCACATCCAGCCTGCTGGTACCCTTGGCTTCTAAAAGGCCTAGGCTCGCTGTTTGACGAAGTGCTGGGAGAGGTAATTGGAATCACCCGGCACACAAGACGAGTGCCTCCAAGCTCAAGTTCAGCGATTTCCTAGTAATTCCTTGTGGTAGACTGGTGCTACATACTAAGTTCCATATGTGAGAGGGTAGCTGAACGCCTTGTCCAAAAGCATCTTACTTCTGAGAGTTGAGCTCAGCCCTCAGTCCCTCACAGTTCCACACTGCCTGCAGAGTGAGTTTCACACGTCTTCAGCCAGAGACGATTTGCCAGAGGCTTCTGAGTACAAGGTAACAATGCAGACCTGGAGGGTATCTCCAGGTGCAGTAGAGTGGTAATCTTGGAACCTCCTGACTCAGAGTACTGCTACCTTCTCACTGCCATAGGAATGCAGCTAGTTGACAGCTGGCTTCAAGACATGCTTCCCTGTGAGAGCTGAGGACAGGGCAGAACCCTCCCGCATCCTGCCTGACTGTAGGAGTAGCTGCTAACATCCTAATGTTAGTGGCTGGGAGAGGTTGCGGGAAAAGCATGTGTGAGCACTGGGCCTGAACTCCCGTGTATCTGAGTTGAATACAGCGATTTCCAATGGCCTTCTTCAATCACAGTGTAGCTAGGTTCCAACTCCCATGTCCGAGTGGGTAGCAGACATCTGCCTCCCATGCATACACACTTCTGAGAGTTGAGCTTATGGCCTGTACCTCCACATCCAGCCTGCTGGTACCCTTGGCTTCTAAAAGGCCTAGGCTCGCTGTTTGACGGACGTGCTGGGAGAGGTAATTGGAATCACCCGGCACACAAGACTAGTGCCTCCAAGCTCAGTTCAGCGATTTCCCTAGTAATTCTTGTGGTAGACTGGTGCTACATACTAAGTTCCATACGTGAGAGGGTAGCTGAACGCCTTGTCCAAAAGCATCTTACTTCTGAGAGTTGAGCTCAGCCCTCAGTCCCTCACAGTTCCACACTGCCTGCAGAGTGAGTTTCACAGGTCTTCAGCCAGAGACGTTTGCCAGAGGCTTCTGAGTACCAGTAACAATGCAGACCTGGAGGGTATCTCCAGGTGCAGTAGACTGGTAATCTTGGAACCTCCTGACTCAGAATACTGCTACCTTCTCACTGCCATAGGAATGCAGCTAGTTGACAGCTGGCTTCAAGACATGCTTCCCTGGAGAGCTTGAGGACAGGGCAGAACCCTCCCGCATGCCTGCCTGACTGTAGGAGTAGCTGCTAACATCCTAATGTTAGTGGCTGGAGAGGTTGCGGGAAAAGATGTGTGAGCACTGGGCCTGAACTCCCGTGTATCTGAGTTGAATACAGCGATTTCCAATGGCTTCTCATCAACCAGAGTGTAGCTAGGTTCCAACTCCCATGTACGAGCGGGTAGCAGACATCTGCCTCCCATGCATACACACTTCTGAGAGTTGAGCTTATGGCCTGTACCTCCACATCCAGCCTGCTGGTACCCTTGGCTTCTAAAAGGCCTAGGCTCGCTGTTTGACGGAAGTGCTGGGAGAGGTAATTGGAATCACCCGGCACACAAGACTAGTGCCTCCAAGCTCAGTTCAGCGATTTCCTAGTAATTCCTGTGGTAGACTGGTGCTACATACTAAGTTCCATACGTGAGAGGGTAGCTGAACGCCTTGTCCAAAACCATCTTACTTCTGAGAGTTGAGCTCAGCCTCAGTCCCTCACAGTTCCACACTGCCTGCAGAGTGAGTTTCGCAGGTCTTCAGCAGAGACGTTTGCCAGAGGCTTCTGAGACGCAGGGTAACAATGCAGACCTGGAGGGTATCCCCAGGTGCAGTAGACTGGTAATCTTGGAACCTCCCTGACTCAGAATACTGCTACCTTCTCACTGCCATAGGAATGCAGCTAGTTGACAGCTGGCTTCAAGACATGCTTCCCTGTGAGAGCTGAGGACAGGGCAGAACCCTCCCGCATGCTGCCTGACTGTAGGAGTAGCTGCTAACATCCTAATGTTAGTGGCTGGGAGAGGTTGCGGGAAAAGCATGTGTGAGCACTGGGCCTGAACTCCCGTGTATCTGAGTTGAATACAGCGATTTCCAACGGCTTTCCTCAACCAGAGTGTAGCTAGGTTCCAAATCCCATGTACGAGCGGGTAGCAGACATCTGCCTCCCATGCATACACACTTCTGAGAGTTGAGCTTATGGCCTGTACCTCCACATCCAGCCTGCTGGTACCCTTGGCTTCTAAAAGGCCTAGGCTCGCTGTTTGACGGAAGTGCTGGGAGAGGTAATTGGAATCTCCCGGCACACAAGACGAGTGCCTCCAAGCTCAATTCACGATTTCCCAGTAATTCTTGTGGTAGACAGGTGCTACATACTAAGTTCCATATGTGAGAAGGTAGCTGAACGCCTTGTCCAAAAGCATCTTACTTCTGAGAGTTGAGCACACCCTCAGTCCCTCACACTTCCACACTGCCTGCAGAGTGAGTTTCACACGTCTTCACCAGAGACGATTGCCAGAGGCTTCTGAGTACAAGTTAACAATGCAGACCTGGAGGGTATCTCCAGGTGCAGTAGAGTGGTAATCTTGGAACCTCCTGACTCAGAGTACTGCTACCTTCTCACTGCCATAGGAATGCAGCTAGTTGACAGCTGGCTTCAAGACATGCTTCCCTGTGAGAGCTGAGGACAGGGCAGAACCCTCCCGCATCCTGCCTGACTGTAGGAGTAGCTGCTAACATCCTAATGTTAGTGGCTGGGAGAGGTTGCGGGAAAAGCATGTGTGAGCACTGGGCCTGAACTCCCGTGTATCTGAGTTGAATACAGCGATTTCCAACGACTTTCCTCAACCAGAGTGTAGCTAGGTTCCAAATCCCATGTACGAGCGGGTAGCAGACATCTGCCTCCATGCATACACACTTCTGAGAGTTGAGCTTATGGCCTGTACCTCCACATCCAGCCTGCTGGTACCCTTGGCTTCTAAAAGGCCTAGGCTCGCTGTTTGACGGAAGTGCTGGGAGAGGTAATTGGAATCTCCCGGCACACAAGACGAGTGCCTCCAAGCTCAATTCACGATTTCCCAGTAATTCTTGTGGTAGACAGGTGCTACATACTAAGTTCCATATGTGAGAGGTAGCTGAACGCCTTGTCCAAAAGCATCTTACTTCTGAGAGTTGAGCCCACCCTCAGTCCCTCACAGTTCCACACTGCCTGCAGAGTGAGTTTCACACGTCTTCACCAGAGACGATTGCCAGAGGCTTCTGAGTACAAGTTAACAATGCAGACCTGGAGGGTATCTCCAGGTGCAGTAGAGTGGTAATCTTGGAACCTCCTGACTCAGAGTACTGCTACCTTCTCACTGCCATAGGAATGCAGCTAGTTGACAGCTGGCTTCAAGACATGCTTCCCTGTGAGAGCTGAGGACAGGGCAGAACCCTCCCGCATCCTGCCTGACTGTAGGAGTAGCTGCTAACATCCTATGTTAGTGGCTGGGAGAGGTTGCGGGAAAAGCATGTGTGAGCACTGGGCCTGAACTCCCGTGTATCTGAGTGAATACAGCGATTTCCAACTGGCCTTCTTCAATCCAGAGTGTAGCTAGGTTCCAACTCCCATGTCCGAGTGGGTAGCAGACATCTGCCTCCCATGCATACACACTTCTGAGAGTTGAGCTTATGGCCTGTACCTCCACATCCAGCCTGCTGGTAACCCTTGGCTTCTAAAAGGCCTAGGCTCGCTGTTTGACGGAAGTGCTGGGAGAGGTAATGGAATCACCCCGGCACACAAGGACTAGTGCCTCCAAGCTCAGTTCAGCGATTTCCTAGTAATCCTGTGGTAGACTGGTGCTACATACTAAGTTCCATACGTGAGAGGGTAGCTGAACGCCTTGTCCAAACAACCATCTTACTTCTGAGAGTTGAGCTCAGCCTCAGTCCCTCACAGTTCCACACTGCCTGCAGAGTGAGTTTCGCAGGTCTTCAGCAGAGACGTTTGCCAGAGGCTTCTGAGTACGCAGGGGAACAATGCAGACCTGGAGGGTATCCCCAGGTGCAGTAGACTGGTAATCTTGGAACCTCCTTGACTCCAATACTGCTACCTTTCTCACTCGCCATAGGAATGCAGCTAGTTGACAGCTGCTTCAAGACATGCTTCCCTGTGAGAGCTGAGGACAGGGCAGAACCCTCCCGCATGCTGCCTGACTGTAGGAGTAGCTGCTAACATCCTTATGTTAGTGGCTGGGAGAGGTTGCGGGAAAAGCATGTGTGAGCACTGGGCCTGAACTCCGTGTATCTGAGTTGAATACAGCGATTTCCAACTGGCCTTTCCTTCAATCCAGCAGTGTAGCTAGGTTCCAAATCCATGTCCGAGCTGGGTAGCAGACATCTGCCTCCCATGCATACACACTTCTGAGAGTTCAGCTTATGGCCTGTACCTCCACATTCCAGCCTGCTGGTACCCTTGGCTTCTAAAAGGCCTAGGCTCGCTGTTTGACGGAAGTGATGGGAGAGGTAATTGGAATCACCCGGAACACAAGACTAGTGCCTCAAGCTCAGTTCAGCGATTTCCTAGTAATTCCTGTGGTAGACTGGTGCTACAATACTAAGTTCCATACGTGAGAGGGTAGCTGAACGCCTTTTCCAACACCATCTTACTTCTGAGAGTTGAGCTCAGCCTCAGTCCCTCACAGTTCCACACTGCCTGCAGAGTGAGTTTCGCAGGTCTTCAGCAGAGCGTTTGCCAGAGGCTTCTGAAGAGTAACAATGCAGACCTGGAGGGTATCCCAGGTGCAGTAGACTGGTAATCTTGGAACCTCCTGACTCAGAATACTGCTACCTTCTCACTGCCATAGGAATGCAGCTAGTTGACAGCTGGCTTCAAGACATGCTTCCCTGTGAGAGCTGAGGACAGGGCAGAACCCTCCCGCATCCTGCCTGACTGTAGGAGTAGCTGCTAACATCCTAATGTTAGTGGCTGGGAGAGGTTGCGGGAAAAGCATGTGTGAGCACTGGGCCTGAACTCCCGTGTATCTGAGTTGAATACAGCGATTTCCAACGGCTTCTCAACCAGAGTGTAGCTAGGTTCCAAATCCCATGTACGAGCGGGTAGCAGACATCTGCCTCCCATGCATACACACTTCTGAGAGTTGAGCTTATGGCCTGTACCTCCACATCCAGCCTGCTGGTACCCTTGGCTTCTAAAAGGCCTAGGCTCGCTGTTTGACGGAAGTGCTGGGAGAGGTAATTGGAATCCCGGCACACAAGACGAGTGCCTCCAAGCTCTTCACGATTTCCAGTAATTCTGTGGTAGACTGGTGCTACATACTAAGTTCCATACGTGAGAGGTAGCTGAACGCCTTGTCCAAAAGCATCTTACTTCTGAGAGTTGAGCTCAGCCTCAGTCCCTCACAGTTCCACACTGCCTGCAGAGTGAGTTTCAGGTCTTCACCAGAGACGTTTGCCAGAGGCTTCTGAGACAAGTAACAATGCAGACCTGGAGGGTATCCCAGGTGCAGTAGAGTGGTAATCTTGGAACCTCCTGACTCAGATACTGCTACCTTCTCACTGCCATAGGAATGCAGCTAGTTGACAGCTGGCTTCAAGACATGCTTCCCTGTGAGAGCTGAGGACAGGGCAGAACCCTCCCGCATCCTGCCTGACTGTAGGAGTAGCTGCTAACATCCTAATGTTAGTGGCTGGGAGAGGTTGCGGGAAAAGCATGTGTGAGCACTGGGCCTGAACTCCCGTGTATCTGAGTTGAATACAGCGATTTCCAACGGCTTTTCAATCAGAGTGTAGCTAGGTTCCAATCCCATGTACGAGGGTAGCAGACATCTGCCTCCCATGCATACACACTTCTGAGAGTTGAGCTTATGGCCTGTACCTCCACATCCAGCCTGCTGGTACCCTTGGCTTCTAAAAGGCCTAGGCTCGCTGTTTGACGGAAGTGCTGGGAGAGGTAATTGGAATATCCCGGCACACAAGACGAGTGCCTCCAAGCTCAATTCACGATTTCCCAGTAATTCTTGTGGTAGACTGGTGCTACATACTAAGTTCCATATGTGAGAGGTAGCTGAACGCCTTGTCCAAAAGCATCTTACTTCTGAGAGTTGAGCTCACCCTCAGTCCCTCACAGTTCCACACTGCCTGCAGAGTGAGTTTCACACGTCTTCACCAGAGACGTTTGCCAGAGGCTTCTGAGACAGTAACAATGCAGACCTGGAGGGTATCCCAGGTGCAGTAGAGTGGTAATCTTGGAACCTCCTGACTCAGATACTGCTACCTTCTCACTGCCATAGGAATGCAGCTAGTTGACAGCTGGCTTCAAGACATGCTTCCCTGTGAGAGCTGAGGACAGGGCAGAACCCTCCCGCATCCTGCCTGACTGTAGGAGTAGCTGCTAACATCCTATGTTAGTGGCTGGGAGAGGTTGCGGGAAAAGCATGTGTGAGCACTGGGCCTGAACTCCCGTGTATCTGAGTTGAATACAGCGATTTCCAACGGCTTTCCTCAATCAGAGTGTAGCTAGGTTCCAAATCCCATGTACGAGTGGGTAGCAGACATCTGCCTCCCATGCATACACACTTCTGAGAGTTGAGCTTATGGCCTGTACCTCCACATCCAGCCTGCTGGTACCCTTGGCTTCTAAAAGGCCTAGGCTCGCTGTTTGACGGAAGTGCTGGGAGAGGTAATTGGAATCTCCCGGCACACAAGACTAGTGCCTCCAAGCTCATTCACGATTTCCTAGTAATTCTGTGGTAGACTGGTGCTACATACTAAGTTCCATATGTGAGAGGTAGCTGAACGCCTTGTCCAAAAGCATCTTACTTCTGAGAGTTGAGCTCACCCTCAGTCCCTCACAGTTCCACACTGCCTGCAGAGTGAGTTTCGCAGGTCTTCACCAGAGACGTTTGCCAGAGGCTTCTGAGACAGTAACAATGCAGACCTGGAGGGTATCCCAGGTGCAGTAGACTGGTAATCTTGGAACCTCCTGACTCAGAATACTGCTACCTTCTCACTGCCATAGGAATGCAGCTAGTTGACAGCTGGCTTCAAGACATGCTTCCCTGTGAGAGCTGAGGACAGGGCAGAACCCTCCCGCATCCTGCCTGACTGTAGGAGTAGCTGCTAACATCCTAATGTTAGTGGCTGGGAGAGGTTGCGGGAAAAGCATGTGTGAGCACTGGGCCTGAACTCCCGTGTATCTGAGTTGAATACAGCGATTTCCAACGGCTTTCTCAACCAGAGTGTAGCTAGGTTCCAAATCCCATGTCCGAGTGGGTAGCAGACATCTGCCTCCCATGCATACACACTTCTGAGAGTTGAGCTTATGGCCTGTACCTCCACATCCAGCCTGCTGGTACCCTTGGCTTCTAAAAGGCCTAGGCTCGCTGTTTGACGGAAGTGGGAGAGGTAATTGGAATCACCCGGCACACAAGACTAGTGCCTCCAAGCTCATTCAGCGATTTCCTAGTAATTCTGTGGTAGAGGTGCTACATACTAAGTTCCATACGTGAGAGGTAGCTGAACGCCTTGTCCAAAAGCATCTTACTTCTGAGAGTTGAGCTCAGCCTCAGTCCCTCACAGTTCCACACTGCCTGCAGAGTGAGTTTCGCAGGTCTTCACCAGAGACGTTTGCCAGAGGCTTCTGAGCAGGGTAACAATGCAGACCTGGAGGGTATCCCAGGTGCAGTAGACTGGTAATCTTGGAACCTCCTGACTCAGAATACTGCTACCTTCTCACTGCCATAGGAATGCAGCTAGTTGACAGCTGGCTTCAAGACATGCTTCCCTGTGAGAGCTGAGGACAGGGCAGAACCCTCCCGCATCCTGCCTGACTGTAGGAGTAGCTGCTAACATCCTAATGTTAGTGGCTGGGAGAGGTTGCGGGAAAAGCATGTGTGAGCACTGGGCCTGAACTCCCGTGTATCTGAGTTGAATACAGCGATTTCCAACGGCTTTCTCAACCAGAGTGTAGCTAGGTTCCAAATCCCATGTCGAGGGGTAGCAGACATCTGCCTCCCATGCATACACACTTCTGAGAGTTGAGCTTATGGCCTGTACCTCCACATCCAGCCTGCTGGTACCCTTGGCTTCTAAAAGGCCTAGGCTCGCTGTTTGACGGAAGTGCTGGGAGAGGTAATTGGAATCTCCCGGCACACAAGACGAGTGCCTCCAAGCTCATTCACGATTTCCAGTAATTCTGTGGTAGACAGGTGCTACATACTAAGTTCCATATGTGAGAGGTAGCTGAACGCCTTGTCCAAAAGCATCTTACTTCTGAGAGTTGAGCTCACCCTCAGTCCCTCACAGTTCCACACTGCCTGCAGAGTGAGTTTCACACGTCTTCACCAGAGACGATTGCCAGAGGCTTCTGAGTACAAGTTAACAATGCAGACCTGGAGGGTATCTCCAGGTGCAGTAGAGTGGTAATCTTGGAACCTCCTGACTCAGAGTACTGCTACCTTCTCACTGCCATAGGAATGCAGCTAGTTGACAGCTGGCTTCAAGACATGCTTCCCTGTGAGAGCTGAGGACAGGGCAGAACCCTCCCGCATCCTGCCTGACTGTAGGAGTAGCTGCTAACATCCTATGTTAGTGGCTGGGAGAGGTTGCGGGAAAAGCATGTGTGAGCACTGGGCCTGAACTCCCGTGTATCTGAGTTGAATACAGCGATTTCCAAGGCTTCTCAATCAGAGTGTAGCTAGGTTCCAAATCCCATGTCCGAGTGGGTAGCAGACATCTGCCTCCCATGCATACACACTTCTGAGAGTTGAGCTTATGGCCTGTACCTCCACATCCAGCCTGCTGGTACCCTTGGCTTCTAAAAGGCCTAGGCTCGCTGTTTGACGGAAGTGCTGGGAGAGGTAATTGGAATCCCGGCACACAAGACTAGTGCCTCCAAGCTCATTCAGCGATTTCCTAGTAATTCTGTGGTAGACTGGTGCTACATACTAAGTTCCATACGTGAGAGGTAGCTGAACGCCTTGTCCAAAAGCATCTTACTTCTGAGAGTTGAGCTCAGCCTCAGTCCCTCACAGTTCCACACTGCCTGCAGAGTGAGTTTCGCGTCTTCAGCAGAGACGTTTGCCAGAGGCTTCTGAGACGCAGTAACAATGCAGACCTGGAGGGTATCCCCAGGTGCAGTAGACTGGTAATCTTGGAACCTCCTGACTCAGATACTGCTACCTTCTCACTGCCATAGGAATGCAGCTAGTTGACAGCTGGCTTCAAGACATGCTTCCCTGTGAGAGCTGAGGACAGGGCAGAACCCTCCCGCATCCTGCCTGACTGTAGGAGTAGCTGCTAACATCCTAATGTTAGTGGCTGGGAGAGGTTGCGGGAAAAGCATGTGTGAGCACTGGGCCTGAACTCCCGTGTATCTGAGTTGAATACAGCGATTTCCAACGGCTTCTCAATCAGTGTAGCTAGGTTCCAATCCCATGTACGAGGGTAGCAGACATCTGCCTCCCATGCATACACACTTCTGAGAGTTGAGCTTATGGCCTGTACCTCCACATCCAGCCTGCTGGTACCCTTGGCTTCTAAAAGGCCTAGGCTCGCTGTTTGACGGAAGTGCTGGGAGAGGTAATTGGAATCCCGGCACACAAGACTAGTGCCTCCAAGCTCATTCAGCGATTTCCTAGTAATTCTGTGGTAGACTGGTGCTACATACTAAGTTCCATACGTGAGAGGGTAGCTGAACGCCTTGTCCAAAAGCATCTTACTTCTGAGAGTTGAGCTCAGCCTCAGTCCCTCACAGTTCCACACTGCCTGCAGAGTGAGTTTCGCAGGTCTTCACCAGAGACGTTTGCCAGAGGCTTCTGAGACGCAGGTAACAATGCAGACCTGGAGGGTATCCAGGTGCAGTAGACTGGTAATCTTGGAACCTCCTGACTCAGAATACTGCTACCTTCTCACTGCCATAGGAATGCAGCTAGTTGACAGCTGGCTTCAAGACATGCTTCCCTGAGAGCTGAGGACAGGGCAGAACCCTCCCGCATCCTGCCTGACTGTAGGAGTAGCTGCTAACATCCTAATGTTAGTGGCTGGGAGAGGTTGCGGGAAAAGCATGTGTGAGCACTGGGCCTGAACTCCCGTGTATCTGAGTTGAATACAGCGATTTCCAACGGCTTTCCTCAATCAGAGTGTAGCTAGGTTCCAATCCCATGTACGAGTGGGTAGCAGACATCTGCCTCCCATGCATACACACTTCTGAGAGTTGAGCTTATGGCCTGTACCTCCACATCCAGCCTGCTGGTACCCTTGGCTTCTAAAAGGCCTAGGCTCGCTGTTTGACGGAAGTGCTGGGAGAGGTAATTGGAATCTCCCGGCACACAAGACGAGTGCCTCCAAGCTCAATTCACGATTTCCAGTAATTCTGTGGTAGACAGGTGCTACATACTAAGTTCCATACGTGAAGGTAGCTGAACGCCTTGTCCAAAAGCATCTTACTTCTGAGAGTTGAGCTCAGCCTCAGTCCCTCACAGTTCCACACTGCCTGCAGAGTGAGTTTCGCACGTCTTCACCAGAGACGATTGCCAGAGGCTTCTGAGACAGTAACAATGCAGACCTGGAGGGTATCCCAGGTGCAGTAGACTGGTAATCTTGGAACCTCCTGACTCAGATACTGCTACCTTCTCACTGCCATAGGAATGCAGCTAGTTGACAGCTGGCTTCAAGACATGCTTCCCTGTGAGAGCTGAGGACAGGGCAGAACCCTCCCGCATCCTGCCTGACTGTAGGAGTAGCTGCTAACATCCTATGTTAGTGGCTGGGAGAGGTTGCGGGAAAAGCATGTGTGAGCACTGGGCCTGAACTCCCGTGTATCTGAGTTGAATACAGCGATTTCCAACGGCTTCTCAACCAGTGTAGCTAGGTTCCAACTCCCATGTCCGAGGGGTAGCAGACATCTGCCTCCCATGCATACACACTTCTGAGAGTTGAGCTTATGGCCTGTACCTCCACATCCAGCCTGCTGGTACCCTTGGCTTCTAAAAGGCCTAGGCTCGCTGTTTGACGGAAGTGCTGGGAGAGGTAATTGGAATCCCGGCACACAAGACTAGTGCCTCCAAGCTCAATTCACGATTTCCAGTAATTCTGTGGTAGACAGGTGCTACATACTAAGTTCCATACGTGAGAGGTAGCTGAACGCCTTGTCCAAAAGCATCTTACTTCTGAGAGTTGAGCTCAGCCTCAGTCCCTCACAGTTCCACACTGCCTGCAGAGTGAGTTTCGCACGTCTTCACCAGAGACGTTTGCCAGAGGCTTCTGAGACGCAGTAACAATGCAGACCTGGAGGGTATCCCAGGTGCAGTAGACTGGTAATCTTGGAACCTCCTGACTCAGATACTGCTACCTTCTCACTGCCATAGGAATGCAGCTAGTTGACAGCTGGCTTCAAGACATGCTTCCCTGTGAGAGCTGAGGACAGGGCAGAACCCTCCCGCATCCTGCCTGACTGTAGGAGTAGCTGCTAACATCCTAATGTTAGTGGCTGGGAGAGGTTGCGGGAAAAGCATGTGTGAGCACTGGGCCTGAACTCCCGTGTATCTGAGTTGAATACAGCGATTTCCAACGGCTTTCTCAACCAGAGTGTAGCTAGGTTCCAATCCCATGTACGAGCGGGTAGCAGACATCTGCCTCCCATGCATACACACTTCTGAGAGTTGAGCTTATGGCCTGTACCTCCACATCCAGCCTGCTGGTACCCTTGGCTTCTAAAAGGCCTAGGCTCGCTGTTTGACGGAAGTGCTGGGAGAGGTAATTGGAATCTCCCGGCACACAAGACGAGTGCCTCCAAGCTCAATTCACGATTCCCAGTAATTTTGTGGTAGACAGGTGCTACATACTAAGTTCCATATGTGAGAGGTAGCTGAACGCCTTGTCCAAAAGCATCTTACTTCTGAGAGTTGAGCTCACCCTCAGTCCCTCACAGTTCCACACTGCCTGCAGAGTGAGTTTCACACGTCTTCACCAGAGACGATTGCCAGAGGCTTCTGAGTACAAGTTAACAATGCAGACCTGGAGGGTATCTCCAGGTGCAGTAGAGTGGTAATCTTGGAACCTCCTGACTCAGAGTACTGCTACCTTCTCACTGCCATAGGAATGCAGCTAGTTGACAGCTGGCTTCAAGACATGCTTCCCTGTGAGAGCTGAGGACAGGGCAGAACCCTCCCGCATCCTGCCTGACTGTAGGAGTAGCTGCTAACATCCTATGTTAGTGGCTGGGAGAGGTTGCGGGAAAAGCATGTGTGAGCACTGGGCCTGAACTCCCGTGTATCTGAGTTGAATACAGCGATTTCCAACGGCTTCTCAATCAGAGTGTAGCTAGGTTCCAAATCCCATGTCCGAGGGTAGCAGACATCTGCCTCCCATGCATACACACTTCTGAGAGTTGAGCTTATGGCCTGTACCTCCACTCCAGCCTGCTGGTACCCTTGGCTTCTAAAAGGCCTAGGCTCGCTGTTTGACGGAAGTGCTGGGAGAGGTAATTGGAATCTCCCGGCACACAAGACTAGTGCCTCCAAGCTCAGTCAGCGATTTCCTAGTAATTCCTGTGGTAGACTGGTGCTACATACTAAGTTCCATACGTGAGAGGGTAGCTGAACGCCTTGTCCAAAACATCTTACTTCTGAGAGTTGAGCTCAGCCTCAGTCCCTCACAGTTCCACACTGCCTGCAGAGTGAGTTTCGCAGGTCTTCACCAGAGACGTTTGCCAGAGGCTTCTGAGACGCAGGGTAACAA
>NW_023331424.1:0-51498 GCF_011100685.1 Canis lupus familiaris
TCAATAGCCAATATGATTAGGAATGACTCAGCCAGCCCTTGACCCTTAATGAATTACCAATTTCATGGGGATGGTTTAAGTAAAGTTCTGAAGTCAGCAGTACAAGGAATTCTATAATGCCAAGACAGTGTAAAACAGCAGTCTTTTCAGAAGAATTGGACTGGAACTGGAAGCCAACTATTCATGCTAGCATGGCAAGAGATTCACTAGCAGACACTCTGGGGATACAGAGGTGCCAACTCTTGGGATGACCTCACCATACATTCTGAAATCAAAAATAATACCTCTTGGGATTATGTTGAAGATCATCAGTAAGAGAAAGTCCCTGCCATTACTTTAAAAAACCCTGTAATTTCAATTGTCTATTACTATTAATAGAAACTCACCAATTCAATCAAAAGTCATGCTTTCTACAGAGTCGGTTTAGCGTCTTTCCTAATTAGGTTTCCATCAGCCACGTTCATAACATTCAGGGGGAGTGGAGCATTAAAGTTCATTGTTACGAAGCACTGGCCAAATCACTGACGATCAGTCACATATTCTCTATGCTCTCTACACGTGACTTTGCACCCTCTTAGTCTCCCACATCAAGACTCAATCCTAATCTTTGGTTCTTTCCCGAGATGGATGCTTAAATAAAGGATAACTCGGAGGAAGCAAGATGTGAGAGGAGAAAATCAGCAATGAAGTGGCAGTCTTCATTTTTCGTGCATTTACTAATTCATTACAGATTGAATAAATGAACCTTTTACATCATAAGACATCATATACACTAACGCTTGTTAACAGTATAGGGGATTGACTCAAAGTTTATTGGGGCGGGACAGAAGATTTTGAATGATGCCCAACATTTACCTTTTTAACATAAAAAGCTCTCTGACATCTTATAGTCTTTAATGAGAACTGATTCACATTAGTATATTTCAAGAAAGGGCGGAAAAGCACAAAACTGATTCCACTGGTAGTAGACCCAAGATATAACTGGCTTAGCAATCATGGCTGGAGGTCAGATTATTTACCAATTCTCTTGACATAACTCATTTAAAGATCACAGAGGCCTAGATTCATATATTTCCTTGACCACTGGAACAAATAATGTATACCTCATTCAGGAAGCTTCAAAAGGATAGTCAGATGATACAGATTCAAGAGTGGCAGCTCACCTCTGTGTTACCATGAAAAGTTAATGAGTTTACAAAGAACCACAGTGGGGTCACTAACCTTGGGGATTGCTTTCCTTATGATAATGCTGGTTGTCTCTGAGCCACACCTTCTCCCTCAGGGAAAGGTCATAGCACAAGTCCTTAATTTTGTTCACAATGGACTTGTAGAAAAACACCTGTGATTTGTATTTGGTGTCCAGGATGGATTTTGTAGGTAACCACATGATATGTTTATTCAGCACACAGACTCAATCGAACACAACAGAAAATCCCCCATATCGGAAGGTTCTGTATAGTCACCATTGACTTAAAATCCTGCAGTGCGGAAAGAGCCAGAGGAGACTGCACTCTTGTGAGCAAGTCAGACCAGGTGAAGTCATATGTGCACATACATACATAAACACACACACACACACACACACACACACACACACAGAGTTATCCTCAGTGGTACTGGGCTTCCCCCACCTAGCAAGGTACAGAGGCAGAGCTCAGCAGACTAGATTAACCTTTCTTCCTCCTTACTGGCAACTCCAAATCCAGTACCCCTAACTTGTCCCCTATCATAACACATATTGCCATCAGGCACTCAGTGGCATATCTGGAAACCTGTGAGTTACCTTCCTTGTCTCTTTCATTTCCCACCTTCCTTCCTAGATTCCCCATGGTTACTGGTTATATAGCCTAAAATCTGTATCAAATGTTTCCACTTTATCCTACGTCCATTCGTCTTTATAAGTGACCTGCTGATTCTGACCACCATAACTTCCTGCCTGGATTAGCCTTCTAACTGTTCTCCTTGCCTCCATTCTAAGAGATTTGTATGTCTAGTTTGCTCCACAACATATTTGCTGAATTCTGAGGATGTACAGGAACACAAAGAGGCAAACCTGCAGTTTTGCCATGCTTAGTAAACAACCTACTAGAAAGAGGCAGAGGTCCAATGCGGGGAACTCATGAAAACCTTAGGAGGCATGGTGAATTGATACTGAGAATCTAAATCGCATTTCATCTGGTGGCACATCTCAATATAGTAAAAGCTAAGTCTGAGGCCCAGCATGGACTGTTGGCAGAAAGCTATGATTCCTTAGCTGACATAAATTAGCAGCCATTTCTGCTTAGTGACAAGGTGGAGGGTTTGGTGGACTTCAAACCATAGCCATTCTCCAATAAAAAAGGTGGTGCTGGGGTTGCTCAGTCGGTTAAGCATCTGCCTTCAACTCAGGTCATGATTCCAGGGTCCTGAGATTGAGCCCCGCATCGGAAGCAGGGAGCCTGTTCTCCTCCCTCTGTCATTCCCCCTGTTTGTGCTTTCTGGATCTCTCTTGCTCTTTGTCAAATAAATAAATAAAATATTTTAGAAAATAAATTTAAAAAGAAAGGCAGAGAAGAGTATTAGATGGGGTAGAAGACCAATGCTAAGCTAAATATTTGTGAAAACAAACAAACAAACAAACAAACAAACAAAAACCCTGAATTTCTAGCTGTTTTCTGGAGGTGAAGACACCAGAGATACCAGAATCTCAATTGAAAGTCATGGAGAATCACACCATGGTAGCAGGGGCTAGCCAAAAAAGACTGAATCTTACCACATCTGAAACACAGGCAAAACCCATGTCAGCCCTTGGTAAGACTGAGGTGGTCTGTTCTCTACTGATGATCCTAACAGAGGAAAAGGGAAATTTCTCTTTTGGAACCGGAACCATTTGTATTTCCTCAATTATCTTCTATGCCATTTAGCATACAATAGAAGATTGTTGAACATGTGAAGATGGTTGGCACACAGACCTATGATGAAGCCATATAATTAAAATAATATAACATTAACACAAGGAAAAACCAACAAATAGATTAGAGTGGAGAGTCCAGAAACACACTGACAAATATAGTCAGCAAATCTGTGGCAAAGGGCACTCAGCAGAGAATGAGTAAACAATGATCTTATCAATGAGTAATCCTTTGTCAACTGCATAGCTGTAGAGAAGAATCATGATTGTATGTATCTTTACTTTTATATTATACCATACTCAAAAATCTATTCAAGATGAATTACACATCAAAATGTGGCAGATGAATTATTAAATAGTTTGTAAGAAAATATAGGAAAACATTTTTGATGACTGATGCAGACTGTTTCCTTTAAAGATTTTATTTATTCATGAGAGACACAGAGAGAGAGAGAGAGAGAGAGAGCAGAGACACAGGCATAGGGAGAAGCAGGCTCCATGCAGGGAGCCCAATGTGGGACTTCATCTCGGGACTCTGAGATCACACCCTGAGTCGAAGGCAGATCTGAGCCACCCAGGCATCCCGCAGACTGGTTTTCTTAAACCAATCCCTCAAAATTTCTGAGCAGCTATTATTATGCAGGAATAAATTACAATCAAGAACCTCTGTACATTGAGAGACATATCACTAGGATAGTAAAGAGTAAAATCACATATAGGAAAATATACATATATGTGACACATGTCTCAGCAAGATTAGATATATAACAAAAAACTAAAACTAAACTAAAAACTCCCAAACATCAATATGAAAAAGACAGGAAACAGAATAGAATTCAAAAGATTTGAACAAATAATTTGCAAAAAGAGATACTGATATCCAAATGAACAAGTAACTTTAACAGTAATCAGGGAAATACTTATTAAAATAATATTCCATAATCAATGGATATATAAAATTAAAAAGATGTAAAATATTAAGTGTCGGTGTATGTGTAGTAACCAAAACTCTTTTTCACTGCTGATAGAAGTATCAATTGATACAATTACTATGTAAAAAAATTTGGCAGTATCTATTAAAGCTAAACTTTGCTGTCCTCAGAACTGGAGATGGGTCTGTATGCTCACTAAAAAACACAGAAAAGAATGTTTATAGAAGAAGGACTCATATTAATATCAAATTATATAGTTTAAATAATTGAAAAGTAAGTATATTATGGGAGAAATTTGAAAACATAATATTGAACAAAAAAAGATAGGCATAAAAAAGGACACAGAATTGGATTCCATTTATATAAACTTCATATGAAGTATAAAACCAAGTAAAACCAATCAATGCTATGTAGTCAAAATAGGTTATCCTAGTGGAAGAACTGACTATAAGGGAGTATGAGTCAGGCCTCGGGGAGCTGCTAATGCTCTCCTATTGATCGTAGTGCTCCCTACACAGGTGTTTTCATTTATGAAAATCCTACAAGCAGTGCAGGAATGATGTGGACACTTTTTAATGTATACTTACTTTTAAAAAAAATCCACGGTGAAGAAGAGATGGATGAGAATTACTGGAGAAAAAAAATTTTTACAAAGTCTGATTAAGAGTTAACTTTCTCTTTCTTCTAGGAACAGCTCTGAGAAAGCTGGCAAGGTTAAAATCAAGAGGTAAGAATACCTACTTTAGGTACACAAGCCCTCCTCACATCCGTATGTGTAACAGCTTGACTATAGATAATTATGATGTCATTCCCTCTTGCATACCATCACACTCCCCAGGGTAACAATACTGCACTAGCAGAAAATGACAAGAATAATGCACCCCAGCAGCTGTTCTGGTTCAGGCCCCATGCCCAAAATATGACAGAGTCACTCATTCTTCTCTTGTGTAAAAGAAGCCACATAACAAATATCAAGGAGAAAGAAGCTTCATCACAACCATGCTAGTAAAATTCTACTGTAAAGAGATGAGAAAGAAATCTGTTTGGGAGCTCAGATTCTTTGGTTCAGTCAAAGAGATGATGCTCAAAGGGAAGAAGGAAATCAAACACACGGTATTTAAGGACCATTAGACTGAGTCCCAAATGGCAAGGACACAGAGGAGACCAAAAAGGAAGAACGACTAATCACATCCGCTAAAAGTACTAAGAACCACAAGGTAGACCTAGTTCTCATAAAAGGGAGGGCAAAATGGCTATACATAACCTTTTCCCTCCCAACAGTCCCTGGTTGGCAAATCCCTAATCTTGTTTAAAAAAAGGCCAGCTCAAATATCAGCTCCTTATAAGTCACTCCTTCCCTCTCCCGAGACATTTTTGTCCTCACAGTACTTAGCACAATCTTGATTTAATTACTATTACTTATCACTCTAAATTTGGTATTTTTTTTATGCCTGTATAGCAGCTACAGCCTCCACAATATGTAATTAACCTCCGGGGCAAAGCATCTTAGCATGTAGCACAGTCATCCAAGATGTTTTAATAGTTTTATTACAAAAGGATACATACACATGGCAAAAAAAATTTCAAAACAACATAGACGAATATGAAAGGGATGGATAAAACGTTTCTTCCCCATGATCTAGGTCATCGGTTAGCAAGATTTTATTGTAAAGGTCAGATAGGAAGTATTTTAGGTGCAGTAGGACCGACGGTCACTGTTAGAGCTATTCAAACTCTGCTGGTGCAAAAAAACAGCTATAGATGATGTGTAAAACACAGATGAACGAGATTGTGGTTCCAATAAAAATTTTACTTTGAAGAGCAAGTATAAAACCAAATTTGTCACAGGGAACATAGTTTGCCCATCCCTATGCTCAGTGATGAGCTCGTGTCCCAATTAATGACTGTTTAAAGTTTCTTATAAAATGTACAGCCTGTTAGTTGAATATATCCTTTAAGCATCCCACTAACCAAAATGAAGCTTAAAGACTGCAAAAATAGAGGATCCCTGGGTAGCTCGTGGTTGAGCATCTGCTTCGGCTCACGCAATGATCCTGTAGTCCCGGGATTGAGTCCCACGTCAGGTTACCTGCGTGGAGCCTGCTTCTCCCTCTGTCTGTGTCTCTGCCTCTCTTTCTCTGTGTGTCCTCCTCATGAGTAAATAAATAAAATCTTTTAAAAAAGACACCAAAAATACCAATAATTGACTTGGTCTTCAAGAGAAAAAAATTCCTAATCACTCCCCCCTACCACCACAAAGAACAGGTATATGTGGTTAGGTAGCTACCAACTACCTTTGTGGAATGTCTGAAGAGTCCAAAAAATAAAGCAAAGGTATTAAGTCGTTGGGACCCCCATATCTCCTCAAATGCACAGTTTTCAACCAGAAATGAAATTACTAATTCTAGTTTTATGCTCAGATGAGCCTATAAAATTATCTAACCCTTTCAATATCTAAATTATAACATAAGCTCTAATGCTAGGACTTGAAGCTTTTGTGGGCTGCCTAGAATCTAACCACAAGGGTGAGTACTATTTCAAAAGTAAAACCCATTGCAAGGGACACTTGGGTGGCTCAATGGTTGAGTGTCTGCCTTTGGCACAGGGTGTGATAGCGGAGTCCCGGATCAAATCCCACATCAAGCTCCCTGCTTCTTTCTCCCTCTGCCTGTGTCTCTGCCTCTTTCTCTGAATCTCTCATGAATAAATAAATAAAATCTTAAAAAAAAATTGCAAGCCAACGGGAAAAAAATTGAAATACCCTTTCTTTGTAACATCAGAAACCACCAGCACATTCTTTCAAACGGGGACTGTGGTGGTGTACTGGTTACCCTTGTGCCCTGCAACGGGGCATATATTTCAGGTCCTTTAGTAGTAAGACATGGTATCTATGGGGAAAAAAATAGAATTATACCAAAACTTTAAAAAAAAAACATAAAACAAAATGAAAAACACCCACTTATTAGTAAGAAAGGTTCTAGTGGATGTAAGATCAAGTCCCACTCTAGAACTTTTGAAAACTCTGATGAGTTACAAGTTCTCCACTGTCACTGGTTTCCCTCAGTTTCTCACTCTGCCTGTGATTCTCTCCTTGGATCTCTGGGTCTCCATGTTTTGACATAGTCCTGTTCCCTCTCCCTCTCTCTCCCTTCCTCCTGCTCTCTCCCTCTCACTCTGGTTCTATCATAGTCTTTGGGATCTTTTCTCTTTGTCTGTCTCTCTGTACCTCAATTGCTGTCTATTCTGTCTTCTCTTTCTCCTTTGTCTGGTTGCCTTTCATTTAAGCACTTCAATCAGCAAGGTTCTTTTCCATTGCCATGCAAGACCTTCTAATTATTCATATTCCTGGGTGAGGAGTTACAGGTAAATATGAGTGCTTTACTCACAGTATTCATATGGCTAAGGGTGCATGCATGTGTGTGTGTGTGTGTGTGTGTGTGTGTGCAATATGAATATGTACATGTAGATAAATACATAGATGAGTATCAAGTAATGTCTGAGATTTAAATTGAGATATATGTTTTCTTTGTTGGACTTACAGGTCACCAGAATGTCTAGTATATAGTATACAGTCTTGTTGGTACAAGAACCTCCATATCTGTCTCCTTTTCTAAAACAAAAACAAAAACAAAAACAACTGATGAGGAAAGGCCTAGATGCATCGACTATCACACAATCAGAAAAAAAAAAATACAAAGTGATCTCCTTACCACCTTTGTCATCAAAAATATCTACCAACACTAGTAATTAGAGATTTGAGTTTTTTTGGTGAAATCTAGGTGCCTAGAATTAAGTATAATGAAGCTTATAAGGTTAATGATCTTTTTATGTTGGTTTAAAATATTTTAAGTAATAAAATTAGCATATATTCATATAAGAAACATCAAAAAACTCAATCTAAATGATACTTAAGATAGTCACAATCAATGATAATATTTGAGTTTTATCTTTCCAAATTCTTTTCACATTTTCTTTCTTTTCCGTTACAAAAAAGTTTACTGAGCCCCTATTATGTACCAGATGCCCTGTTAGATATTTAGAATACACCAGAGAAACACAACAGACAAAAATTTTTACCCTCATGGAACTTAAAATCTTACTATTTAAAAATATATGTATATTTATACATATTTATATATTGCTTTGCTGTGTAAAATTTAAAATCATTAAATACAGATCTATATAATATGTTTAATGGGTATATAATATTTTATCACACTAATGCACAAGAACATGGGTATTGTTTGCTTTTGTGGACCAAGAAAAGTCCAAAAAAATAAAACAAACCCAAAAATCACACAAGAATTTAGTATTTACTCTGAGAGAATATTTATTTATTTTAAAAAAACTTTACTTATTTACTCATGAGAGTAAACTCATGTCTCTCTCTCTGTGGTCTCATGAGAGACATAGAGAGAAAGGCAGAGACATAGGCAAAGGGAGAAGCAGGACCCCTGAAGGGATCCTGATGCAGGACTTGATCCCAGGACCCTAGGATCACGACCTGAGCCAAAGGCAGATGCTCAACCACTGAGCCACCCAGATGCCCCTGAGTATTTATTTATAAATGCTGTGAGGGATATATAGAAAAAAGGACAAAAAAAAAAACATTTTTAAAAAGATGAATGAGGGTCTCAGCCCTCTAAAACATGAAAATGGACAAGGAAGAGAGTATAATTATAGAAGAAAGATAATATGCATTACACATCTGCTAAGGGGGCATTAGATGTGCTTACTTTAACATGTTATTAATTCAGTGATGACAGCAACAGCAACTACTACTACTACTACTACTACTACTACTACTACTACTAATGCAGCTAATATTTATTACTATGTGCCAGGTACTGCATTAAGGGCTACCAAGCCATTTAAGATTGTACGAACCCTTTAAGAATATTTTTACATATAAGGAAATAGAGGCATAGAGTCAGTTATTTTCATGAAGTCACAGAGCTAATTAATGATGAAGCAGTATTTCAAACCCAAGAAGTCTGTTTCCAGAGTCTTTGCTACTAATCACTATTATTAGAGTTAAAAAATTGCACCATATTTTATCTTCAGAACACAAATCTTATTTATGTGGATAAACAAGAAAGATGGTACCAAAAACTCATTTCCATTTTACAAACTACAAAGTGTTTATTTCCAGAGAAAGGTATTGTATTTCCTCTTTCTGACATCTTATACATGCATCATCACCTCTCCTCCAGCCTGCTTCAGAGGGTTGTACCCCAATATATTCAGATTCTTTTGAGAAGTTATAGATAGCTGTGGACTTCAACTTTTTCCAAAAAAAAAAAAAAATGCTCATATACACGCAATGTGTAGGCAATCTCAGAAAGTTCATGGGCTCTGAAGCCTTACAGAAGAATTCCCTAGGGAAATATTTTTCAAACTTTAGTGTTACTAAGAATCACCTAGGGGATTATTAAAACATCAATAACCCTGCTCACTCTTCTGCCCCCATCAACAGAATAAATACTAATTCCAGAGGCTACATTTACTTAAAACACCCCAGGTTATTTTAAATGTGGGGGGGCAGAGGACCATCTCTGAATGTAGTTTCAGTTGCCAGTTGGAGAACCCAAGGCTGCTCAGTTCAAAATCCCTCTATCTACCCAGAGCTAGTCAGGTAGAGATTAGAGGCAGCATTTCCAAACCCGAGTGACAAAAAACCCTTCCCTTGATTCTAATCGAGAGAAAGAAGTGAAGAAATAAGCAAAAGACCTTTGACTTTCCAAACAGGCAAGCCCTGGATCAGATGACTAATAAGTTTGGGTTCCCATCTCCTCTCTCATTCTAATTAGAGAAAATGACTAGAGCCGTCAAGCCTTTGGCTCATGAGTACAGTATGATCAGACAATTACCTGATAGCATGCCTGATGTTAGAGTGAGTATCCACACTGTCCATGCTGTCTCTCTAAGGTCAGTAGCCAGCAGGAAGAAATCAAATGCCAGCTTCCACACGTTCATCCTTCCTGGAGAACAAGCTGGAGATGACATTTTAGTGATGCTACAGGAGTCATTCACAGGAATGGGTGGGCATCATGAAAAGAATAAAAGAGGCCAGTAACCTGAGAACAGAGTAACATGGAAAGGGGCACAATTAGAATCTTCTGTTCATGCCAAGGGCTCCCCTACCATCACTTGAACTGGCTTAGGAATTCCTCTTTAAGAAACTTCAGCATGAACCCAATACACAAGGGCAGTGTGACAGTAGAAAGAGCTTTGGAGTCAAAGTCAAAGCAAAACTCAAATTGCTGATCTGTCGCCTTTTGGCTAGATAATTTGTGGCGGCTTTCTTAACCTCTCTGGAGGCAGAGCTGGGGCTGGACTTGGGTCCCTCAACTCTGACCTCAAAACTCAGCATTTCTTGGTAGCTGGACCCCTATGCCTCTTGAGTAGTAGATCTTACAGACATGTGGAAGAAACACATTTACCAAAAGAGAGACTCAACCAGGAAGACTGGTGAAGACTGAACCAAACCAGTCTATGCCAAGGTGGACCACAGTGCTGACCTGACCTTTCACTAACTTTTTTCCTCACTATAACACTAAAAAAATCACACCAAAGGGTGGAGATTTGACGTGCTCATGAGACATGCAGTGCATGATGAAGCATGTTCCACCCACTGTGCCTGCATGCCTCATTTCCTGTATCTCCCACCCCTACATACTTAGACATCACTCCTTTGCCACCTCAGGCTCTTTAGAAACATGCCTCAAATTGGGCTCCCTGTGAGGAGCCTGCTTCTCCCTCTGCCTATGTCTCTGCCTCTCTCTGCGCCTCTCATAAATAAATTAAAAAAAAAAAATCCTTGACCAGATTTTGGGATGCCTGGTGGCTCAGTGGTTAAGCTTCTGCCTTTGGCTCAGGTCGTGATCCTGGAGTCCTGGGATTGAGTCCCACATCGGGCTCCCTGCATGGAGCCTGCTTCTCCCTCTGCCTATATCTCTGCCTCCCTCTGTGTGTCTCTCTTGAATAAATAAAATCTTTAAAAAAAGAAACATGCCTCACCTTCTGTTCTGAGAGCCAGCCTGAAGGATCCTTTCCTTTGTTTTTCTCACATGTGCTTGAGCATAAGCCCCAAAAGCCTTGCCTGGAACTCCCATTTGTCCTCTAGTAAATTTCTGCTCAAGGACCCCAGTCATTAATACTCCACTCAGTTTCCACAGTGTTAGAATGGGGATAATTCCTACTTCAGAGGGTTGTTGTAAGGATTAAATTAAATAACATAGTGATGATATTTTGCAAATGTTCTTATAGAGGGTTGCTCAAAAGATATGGTGACTTTTTTTTTTTAGATATGGTGACTTTTATTACTGTTGTTAAAGGTCAGCTTCTGAAATATCATACTATAGAGCGTATCAGGGTGGAGTAGAATCATTACTCTAGTGTTCAGCAAACTCCCCTCTGCCTTGTCTCCAACCCCCAGCCTCAATCAGATACAAGAAGAGCAAAGGGAGCCATTGATGACTGATTTATAATTGTCAGCATAAAACATAACACTTCTATCATGAGGCAATGACATCTGACTTGAAGTAAATCTTAATAGTTCCCTCAATGGCCACTTCATAAGGCCAGTAATGACCCCTCAATCACCCTGAATCAGACAATTTGTTCTGAAGCCCAGCACATATCACCTGTATCAGTTCTCCTGGACCCCAGGAGCCCTGTGCCCAATCCCAATGGTACTCCCTGATGTGCAGGAATGCTGGCTTCAGCCAAAACATAACTCTGTCCCCAGCCCATGGCAAAAAGGCCTGAGCAAGTCCAGATATCAGTGGAATTCTGCATCCTAAATTTTAGTCTCCCCTTCTTCCAACACCTTACATGTAAACCACACTGCTAGACCAGCCATCTCTCAGCTTCATCTCCCACAAAATGTCGGTAATCATATCTGTCCTTCTTATCTCTTAGGACTATGATGATAATAAAACTGAAGAAACATGACAAAATTCTTCAAAGTGAAGCATTTTGAATAGTAAAAAGGCATATTACTGATCTAAGGTAGTAGAAAAATATTCAGTAGATCTCAGCAGAAGCAGAGACAAGACAGCTTTGATGTATATGTAAAAACTACGTAGTTTCCTATAAGAGCATCCAGGTCCTTTTATCTCTATCAGAATTTTAGAATAATGCCTGTTCTTTCAGTATGAACCTTGAATAGTAAGATTTCACTTTTGTTGCCAAGCTTTTAACCATTGCATCTATAGGGGCCAAGAGCAGGCTACCCCCAAATGTGCTACTTTGGCCTATTCATCAATAGGCCAAAATATTCATTCATTCATTCATCAATATTCATTTTAAATAAATGTCACTTACGAGACAGCCATTGCAAAAATAACGCTCTGATCGCCCCTGCCTCTCAACCTGTCTTAGACTCCAGAAAGCAAGAAATCAATCTCCCAAGTGAAAAGTTCCTTCCCTGTAATACGGGTAAAGAGAATCTTTGCTCTGTAAGAAATCTGAGCCAGGGAGACTATATAAACAACCCTTGTTACTTTTTTATTCTTTTATTTTCCCAGCCCAAATTCTGTTTAGAATTCCTTACCAATTGTAGCTCCCAAAGTTACATTTTCTCATCCTGTCAATTCCTCATAGATTTATTGTCTCTTTGTCGAAAAAAGTGTAAAAACCTCCTGAGCTGGTCATTTCTTGAAGTCTTAATTTCATTATTGTGCCTCTGTGTGCACTTTAGTTTGTTTTTTTGTTTGTTTGTTTGTTTTTGTTTTTCATCTGTCTCATGCCAATTTAATTCCCAAACCAACTGGAAGGAGCTTAGAAGAAACAAGGAAACTTCTTCCTCTCCTAGACATGTATCTGATGTAAGCAGAATCTACACTCTGCAGTGGCTGGCACATTCTGAGGAGTCTGGTTCCTCCTCACATTGCTCCTCCAAAGCTCTTCCAGGCTCTCACTTTTGGCTGCTGCAGGGATGATGTCTGGCCAGTATGCCTTTGGAGACACAGATGCATCCTTCACACTTTCAAGAGGTATGCGACAATGATCAAGATACACATAAAGAAAAGCCATAGTATTTGTATATAAATTTAAAGACATAAGGCAAAGTGGCATTTTGGGGAGCCTGGCTCAGGATGTCTCTGATAGAGTTTACTAAATAAAAGACAATCTTTGTTTTGAAAACAAGTCAGGATAAAAAGAAGCTATGACATCCAAGATGAGATTTAAATGTGCAAATAAGGGCAATGATATCTTTAAGGGATGGCGTGGGGTTTTTTTTGTTTGTTTGTTTTTGTTTTCAGGGGGCATGAATTTTCAATTTCTCATTGGGCATGCAATATATCCTTAATCGTTCAAACCTGATGTCATATATTAAGGGATTTCCTCTCTACACGTGCTCTTGCAGTTCTTTTGCCTAACATGAACTGTGGCCACCTCAAAATTCCCCTTTTAAAGTTCTCACTACTATTATTCCTTGTTCAAATTAAGCACCACCCTTGTCAAAAAGCCTTCTTAACCATCCCTACCAGAAGGTTCCCACCTCACCTTTAGTCCTCTAGAAGTTCTCCCATGAGAAGACGTGCATCTTCTACTGCCTCATGTGAATTCGTTCATGACTTTTTATACCATGCTACTCACACCTCTCTATCAGTGCCTGGAACAACTTAGGTTCTCAGCGATATCTGTAGAATGAAAAGTTAATAAGATTATTTGCATAAAGCTGTTAGTGTTGTCCCTGGCACATAGTACTACTTAAATGTTAGCAATTATTCATATAAATAAGAAAACACTCCACGCATTTTTGTGCCCAAATCTATGGTTTCGTGTCTAATTCTATTCTATTCATATCCTTTTTCTTTAAAAGATATGAATCTTCCTGAGTCTTTTAAAAAAGTTTTTATTTAAATTCCAGTTAGTTAACTTACAGTATAATATTGATTTCAAGTGTACAATATAGTGATTCATCACTTCTATACAATACCTGGTGCTCATCAGAACAAGTGCCTTCCTTAATCCCCATCACTTATTTAACCCATCCCCCACCCCACCCCCAAAGTCAATATTTAATTATCTTTGATAGAAGGTATCAGCAAATTCCAAAAAGAAGTATAATTTCTATTCTTAGATTATGCATTTTTCAGCTAAAGATTGCGTGTTTGCCAACACAAAGGTGATATAAAATAAACTACTACATCTTTCTTACTACAAATACCAGTACCTTATTTAAATAGTGGGTTTCAAACTTCAGGAATTTATGTAAACACATATGTATGTGAACAATAGGAAAATACCTAATCATGTGAAATAGAAGGCTTGCTTACTCCAAAGTCAAGGACATAGATCAATGTTTCATCTTTGTTCCCCCAAAACTTAACTTATAAGCTACGAGTGCAACACTCTCAAACTGAAAACACTAACATATTGTGTCTGACCTGGGTGGAGCTTCAGAGAAAGAACTGACTATGTGTCATCAGAAAGCAGAAAGCATGTAGTCTCCCTACTTTTAAGATCGCTAGTAGGGGGATTCAAACTGGTCCCTCTTGCCTCACATCTTATGCTTTTCTCCTCTATAGCATCTCACTTTCCATGTCCAATGCATTTGCCTTCATAATTAGGATCAGAACCCTGATCAGGAAAAGAAAACTGTAAGTTTGTTAAAGAAAGCTAATTCTATTAAAATTTAAAAGGTCAGGTGAAGAAAATCGTATATAAATGATCACAGCTGATATCAAACGAAAATCAGATTTTTTTGTTGACTCATAAATGTATAAAGTAAGACTAGGTCTTAAAATTTTCCCATCAATTTATGCTCAGTGAATCACTCAAGAGTTGATTTTCAGGCTCTCTAAAGATGAAGAGGAGAGTGTGAGAACAATGCAATCACTACTGCAGCTCAGGAATGAAATCTGACAGGTATGTATTAGGAGCATTCCTTTTTCTCAAGGAGATAGAGCATCCATAACTGATGTGCCTTCTCCCAACCTCCTCTGAAATCCATTCACGATGAATAATTTTACAAACAGATCTCAACTGGCTCTGATTTCTATGTCCTATATTAAAATGTATCAGGCAAGCATAGATTCTGGAGGCAGATCAAAAAAGTTTACAAATTGTGCTCTGTCCCTGACACTCTCATAAGAGCCTGAACATCTGACTTATTCTTTCTGAACCTTAGTTTTCTGTTTGGTGTAATGGAAGCGATCATTCAATCCTCACAAGATTATTATGATATTTTTTTAAATGATGAATATAAGACATTTTACAACAACAACAAAAAATACCGGCCTGGTTTTATTGTCAAGTTTGCATTGATACATCTCAGGTTTAAAAATACCTGAAGGAGAAGATGCGCATGTCAAATAACCAGATAGTCCTACAATTTGATAAACGCGATATTAATATCATCATAAGGACATATGTATGCAGATGATTGTCTATGAGCAATGTTGCCAGTGAGAAATAGAGAGTAAGAAACTGAAGCATTTTAAATCACATTCAGCATAAAAATGTGAGGAGACAATATTAATGCTTATACTATCTACCTAACAAGAATTTCATAGGCACTAATGAGCTAGTGCTGGTTAGCATTTTGAAACCCAGTGGAGGAAAGAATAATACACACAACACACCCCACAAGGCAGTGACTATAATCATATGAAGTTAGATCATGTATAAAATGAGCTGTGTAGAAGCAATATGTTCTTGCTCCTGACAAATTGTCTGTACTTAGGATCCTGAATGCCACAGCATTCCCTCATTTGGTCCAAATCTTGCTAAGGTCCCCATCAAGAAAGTCTGCCCTGTATGACAGGGCTACAAATGTCAATACCTGAATTTAAATAATGGCTCAAAATCTTCAAAATTCCTCTGAACTTTCTCTCATTCTTTCTCTCTTATACACACACACACACACACACACACACACACACAATAAAGAAAGGTTTAGTCATGTGCAAGGCAAAAGTTATGCCCCCAAATGGCTGCCCCAAGAGCATCAGCAACATGCACAGGAAGGAGGCAAGAAGAGGGAAAGTAGTCAATGAAACCATAACCATTCAGGAAAAAAAAAAAAAAACATTCAGAATTCCTGAAATGTTATATGGGCCGTCTATAATCACCCCACTTTAATTTAGCATAATCATTAGTCTTTTTATGGGTTTTAACTAAACTAAACTAAAGATCAGACAGTTTTAAAAGATGTGTGACACCTGGGCCTCTTTCTCTTTTTCTTTTCTTTTCTTTTCTTTTTTCTTTTCTTTTCTTTCTTCCCTCCCTCCCTCCCTCCCTCCTTTCTTTCTTTCTTTCTTTTCTTTTTTTCTTTCTTTCTTCTTTCTTTCTTTTCTTTTTTTCTTTCTTTCTTCTTTCTTTCTTTCTTTCTTTCTTTCTTTCTTTCTTTCTTTCTTTCTTCTGATTTTATTTATTTATTTGAGAGAGAGGGAGAAAGAGAGGGAGAACAGGGGGAGAGGGAGAGGGAGAAGCAGACTCCCCACTGAGTAGAAAGCTTGACTCTGGCTAGATCCCAGGATTCTGGGAACATGACGTGAGCTGAAGGCAGGCATTTAACTGACTGAGCCACCCAAGTGCCCCTGCCCCACTTCATTCTGAGGAAGAAAATTGAGGTGGCAAATCATGAATTTCTGATTTTTGTCTTCATGTTTGGGGTTGATGAACTATTCCCTTTACTGATCTGAGAGAAAGAAAGGTATTGGAAATGACAGTGACACAAATATGTAGGGAACTTATCACAACAGTGTCCTTTCATGTGTATCAAGATCTATCATTCTGCCAATTAATTCTGATTAGCACTGACCTCACTTTACAGATGAAGAAATCTAAATTCAGATTATTGCCTCAACTTGCCAAAGGTACTTGACAAATAAAGAGGGCTAGAACTCAAATTTCCAGTCTTTTTCATTACATTAAGTTGCCTCCATCTGGGAGGTTTCCTCTGCTTCTATACTATCCAATTTACAAAAATAATTACTTTCTTCGTAATGCTGAAACAGATATATCTGGATAGACGAAATTGATTAGCTCTACTTTTGAGGACAGAGATCGAAAGAGAAGGTTATGGGGTAGGTGTGTGTGAGGGTTAAAATAAAAAACAAAGGACTTCAGGCAAGAGAGAAAGGTCACTAGTTAGCAGACTTTGAGTGCTCAAGCATCAGTCACTACCCTTATTACTGACAAACAATAAGTAACCCTAGTAGACCTACTGCATGTCGCCATCCAAAATTTGACCCACGCTGTCCCTATATAATTTGTAAGCACAATTACATGACCATGCCTGGCAACACCCCCGCAATGCACACACACACACACACACACACACACACACACACACTACAGTTTAGTAATTACTTAAGTGAACAAGTATCTGGTTTGCCAAGGATGCATCTTCCCCTCTCTCATTCTCTTTCAAGATTAGGTGAGGGATAATTTACAGCTTGGAAAACAGCATGCATTTCTAGTCCAAAGTCTTTTGCTTCACAGCACCTACGTATTTGATGTGTCCAAAACTTCCCTTTACAGTCAGAAATTGTGAGCTAACTATTCGAAGAAGTGGAAAAGTTCTAAAAATTTCAAACTTAAATGGAGTGAATAATTTTAGCAGTGATGATATTAAAGATGTGATTATTAAAGTAGGGAGTAAGAGCAAAGATCTCCAGGAGCTCCATGGAAATAACCTCCGCTTCAATGGTTTAAGTAAATGTGTGTGAGAACAACATATGGACCAGCATCTGTATCCTCAAGGGTAGATATTAGAGCATTCTGGATGCTCTCAGGACAGGGCTAGGAATATTAACTCTTGTTATTGTGATTTGCATCAATATATTCTAAACCTATATTCATTCCTATTGAACAGATTTCACCTTAAAATACTAAAAATTTCTATTTCAAAAGCTCAGTATGAGCATAACTATGGTGGGAAGGTTTCTAGCAATAATATTACAAATGAAGTCATGGTAGAAGGCGCTAACCTGAATAATCTGCGCGTATTTCAAAGAATAAACTCTCAATTTCCTGATTGAATCTACCACTCATTTATGTTTATTTTTTGCCTGCCCTTGTTCATAATGTTCTCAATGTCTGCTTTATGGTAGCCTAGAGAACTTTCATGCACTTTTTGAATGGTTTTAATCATAACCACCAAAGCTGTTGTTTCACCAGTCTGCCAAAGAGAGTTTCCAGGTTCACTTTAAACTGACAGCTGAAGAACTGCAGATATATTCCCCAAATTCTAAAACTTCCTCTGGCATGGCCCAAAATCACTGATGTTCACCTCTACAAGCCACTCTGTGGGCAGCAAAACCCCACCACACCTACTGTCCTCCGTGTCAGCCTCCTGTAATCTAGCAATCTCTTCACCTCATGAGGGAGGGTCAAGCCTTTATTTGTGTTCTTCACTGGAGGAGGTCAAATACTGGAGGACAACAAGGGGTTGCTGTCACTGGGGTATTGATGTTTCTAGGAATGGATCACACTGGAAAAGCACACACGCCCTCAAAAGGCTGAACGGGCAACGGGCTCTCTCTGTAACTTGCATCTCCAGTGCCCAGAGAGAGGGACTACACCCAAAAGACAATGACCATCCCACTGCAGTTCTCATCCACGTTAAGTTACTTTACTAATATGTCATCTTGGACTTACTCAAGCCATCAGTAAGTCTGCAAAGTCTGCAGCCCGGAAAGGGGAACTCATTCCACCGAGTATCAGGCGGCCCTACAAGTTAACCCTCTCATCCCCGCATTCCAGATACTTCCTTACAAACCCCCCTCTTTACCTGCTCTTCAACCCCACAGACCATTGTGACAGGGGGTAGGATTTACCTGCTAATTTGGAAGTTTCTTTCATGGTTGGGGCTTGGAGAAGATAGATGTCCCGGAGGGATGGAAGCATTCTGGAGGTGACACTGTTCCTGGGGAAGTAAGTTGGGCAGTGGCTTCGCTTCGCGCAGTTCCCGAGTAAGAAGCTTCAAACACCCCTGTCCACCTGCCTCTCCAACACACTTTAGCGCTTACCCTCCTCACCCCTCACCTCTTTCATCACCCCCCATCCTGCCCCTTCTCCACTCGTGACACCGTGGCTGCCAGCCAAGTGGAGCGTCCTTTGTGTGCGGAGTTCCCGGTCCCCTCCAACGTGCTGATCCTCAGCTCAGCTCCTCCAGCCCCGAAGCTTTGTGTCTCTCTTGCGGAGGAGTCCCGGGGTCCCGCTGCTTAAAGTCTCTCCGGGGCTTCCACTTCTGCGGGCCTCCGGTTCCCCGCTCGGCGCCAGAGGCGCCCCCGAAGGGGAGGGGGTGCAGCAGCCCGGCGGGGTCCGGGGGCCCGCGGGGTGTGGAGGGGGCCGCCGCCGAGCGCCCGGGACGCGGAGGACCCGTCGGCCCCCTGGGGAGCCCTCCCGCCCCGAGGAGCGCGCTCAGCCCCGGGGGAGCCCCCCGCCCCGAGGAGCGCGCTCAGCCCCTGGGGAGCCCCCCCTGCCCCGAGGACCGCGCTCAGCCCTCGGGGAGCTTCCCCCCTCCCCGAGGACCGCGCTCAGCCCCTAGGGAGCCCCCCGCCCCGAGGAGCGCGCTCAGCCCCTGGGGAGCCTCCCCCCGCCCCGAGGACCGCGCTCAGCCCCCGGGGAGCCGCCCCCCCCGCCCCGAGGAGCGCGCTCAGCCCCGGGGAGCCCCGCGCCCGCTTTCCCTTCGGGAGCCTGGAGCGCCGGGCGGCTGGGGCGGGCGCTCAGGACCCCAACTCGGTCCAAGTTGGGGCGCGCGGGGCGCGGGCGGAGGCGGGGCGCGCGGGGCCAGGCGCACCCACGTGGGCTGCGGCGGGTCTCTGGACCCCGGGCCGCTGCATGCAGAGCCCCCGCGGGGCGGGGAGTGCCGGGCTCTCCGGGGTCCCCGGGGCTCGGCTGCCCGCCGGGAAGGGGCTGTGAGCGCCGGGGACCCTCCCGCTCCTGCTGTCCTCTCGCTTTGTTCCCCTCCGTCCACTGCCTGGATCTCCTTTGCAGCCAGGGCTCTTGCCAGCGTCTTTGGGAGGAAGGGACTGAAGGATTCCTCCCCTTCCTCTTAGTCTCCGTGAATTGGCACTTTGATCTAAGCTAGAGCGCCAGCCGCGCGTCTGGGCTCTGGAGGGACGCGGAAGGGCAGCCGAGGGAAGGGTGTGAGGTTCTGTGTAAGATCCCAGATAGACCCATCTTAGATAGAACATAGTTCTATCTTTTGTGGACCTTTTATAGAGGTAAATAGAAATATATTCTATCTATCTAAGATCGATCTATCATCTACCTCTGCAATGATGATGATGGTATGTGTATTTAGACGTTTCTCCCAGCAGTGGCCATGCTTTGCTCCCTTTCCCGGATCTTCTGTAACTTTCATTCTCAAGCCAGTTTTTTGTTTGTTTGTTTTTTGTTTTGTTTTGTTTTGTTTTGTTTGTTTGTTTGTTTGCTTTTTTTTTTTTTTTTTTTTGGCATAACTCGTTTGAAAGAGCACTTTGCTACTAGCCATGTGCTAAGTGTTTTGTGGACATATCCTTTCACAACTTCCAGAACAAGACAAAGTCCGGGGTGAAACAAAAAAGGAGCTCAAACTGTGGGCGTGGGACCATTTTGGTTTTTGCTCACTGTTACACATCTCATGGTTTAGCACAAAATTCAAGATTTCATAGGTAATCAGTAATATACTAGAGGCGTGTGTTGAGTGCATCTATTAAAACTGTTGTATAAATTCACTGTTTCCTTGTCAGTCCTTACCCTTCTGGAAGGAGACTGGCCTTCTGAAATCTTAGGATGAACTTCCACACAACTTTCAGCCTTCTATTTGTGTTTAAGTCGGCCACAAATTTGCTGTGAGTTCTCAGGGAATCACCGTGCTTGACTACCTAAACTTGAAAATGGAAGGGTTGCAAATGAAGAGCATTCTACAAAACAACTAGTACAGTTTTTTAAAAAATGTCAACATTGTGAAGGACAAAGAACTGAAAAAACTGTTCCCAGTTTTAGGAAATTTAGGAGATAAGAAAACAAATGGTGGTGTGTGATCCTGGATTGATTCCCAGACCAGGAAAAGGACACGACTGAATAAATGAACAAGATTTGAATAAGGTCTATAAAATCAGTTTGACAGTATTATATCAGATTTAATTTCCCAATTTTGAAATTGTACTGTGGTTGTAGAAGATGATGTATTTGTGGAAACTGAATAAAAGGTATATATGAATTTCATTTTGGCAACATTTTGTAGTCTGGTACTATTTTCAAGTGAAATGAAAGAGAAAATTGGCATGAAAAAAATATAATGAAAGGATTGGATTAAATGACCTTTAAGACTTCTCTGAGCCTAGACTTCTTCCACTGTATTATATAATATCTTCCAAGCCACCCTCTCCTGCTGCAGTTGTTATAAAGTTCAAATGGAGATTTTAGGAAGGAAAAATGACTTTGGAAATTGCAAAATATTCTTAAATTCCAAAACTTTTTCACATAGTTTGTTATTTCTTATTTTTATTTTTTTTATTTTTATTTTTATTTTTTTTTTTGTTATTTCTTATTTTTAGAAGGTGTGAAATGCCTTCAGATGTCTTCACAGCCCTTACAAACTAAAATAATACACTCCTGTAAGCACATGTAGGCACCCAATGTTTAATAAATGAATGCCAGAAATATAATGGCTATAATGATAAGAGTAAAAGTTCTTCTAAAGAATTCACTATATACTAAAGAACTATATATTCTTCTAAATATATATTTTGTTTGCCTTGTGTTAACTTCATTGAAAGTAAAATTTCTAGACCCATGGAAGGAATCACCTTAAAGATAACAGAGTAATTGTTCCTCATTAATAATTAAACCTTTGTGACTTGACTTCTGTAGGATGCGTTTTGGAAGAATCTGCTGAGTTACTCTTTAGACCAATCTAACATGAGCAGATGCAAACAAAGCAGCCAGCGCCGCCATTAAATTTCAGTGTTTCCATGAACAGAGAGTGCCCTAAATAAGATTAGTTCAGTCCTTAAAGGAGCCTGGAATATTCTTCCAAAAAATATCTCTACTATTCACGAATAAGGGCTTATCCTTGGAAAACAGACCTGTACCCTGAAAGTAAAACAAAGTATCTGCCAGTTGTGGTTTTTACAATAGGAGAAAAGGACCTGCTATTCTCCTCCATCCCTGAGCCCCACTTGCTATTTGTTAAAACCCAGCAAACCTGTTTCTCTTCTCTCATCTCTCTTCTCTCATAATGATTTCAAAATTTGCAGATGCATTTGTTTAAAGTCTTGTCGAAAAGCCTTCCTACCTTCTTTCTAGCCATGATACATGTGGTGGAAATATATTCGTAGCTGGGAAAACAGGATTATAAACGTCAAAGTACAAGTAGGTCCACTATACAAATGTGGAACTGGGCAAAGCAAAGGAAAAAAGGAAAAAGAATAAATTGGAAGGGTAAGGACTAATGTTGGTTTTGAAATAATGTTTTAATATTCTAGTCCTAGATTATTGATTATCTGCCTAATGTAAAAACAAGAATGAATACTCACACTAAATAGTTCCCAGAGAAATTTGGTAAAGATTCAAATGCCTTGATTTGTTTTTGTTTTTGTTTACCTCAATATAAATGTTGCTTTCCCCAGCCTCCCAAATACACTTTGATTGATCATTCACTTAAAGAGGTGGTCGGAAAGATTCATTTATAGGAGTTTAGTGAGGATGGGCAATTTTTAAGAGTGTATTTAAAAATAAAACTGTATTTTGCAGAACACTTGTAGATTTACAGAAGAATTATGAGGATACTCAAAGACTGGGCATTCCTCATTGAGAGTGGCAAACTAAGGAGACCCAGGACTGTTGCCATCTTGCATCAGCTGAACATTCAACAACTCAATGTGGAGTTTCACCACAAAGAAGCTGACCATCGTCCCCATCTCCAAGACCAGACCTGTGGGTCAGATATTTTGCCCATAGGGAGAGACAGGCCAAAAAACAGAGCTCTAATCTCATCTCCGACCCCCAAGGAACTGATTTCAATTGTAATGAAGTACAGAGAAGCTCAAGCCTCAGGACACTCCGAAAAGCAGTAAAAGTTATGGTGAAAGGTAACTGACAGGAGATCTATGGATTCATTGGTTATAAAGGCTACCCGGGAGGTTGCCCTCATTTCAGTGGAGAGAAATGAGGACAGTGACAGCTGGAAAGAATCCTCTTGAGTCAGACAAATAGCCAATGGACCTCAAGAACTGTCCCTTGAAAGGAGTCTAAATTTGATTGAATTCCTCTGTAAAGGAATTTATGTCTTAAGGCATTGTTGAAAACAACAAAGCAATTAGTTAGCAATTAATGGAGCTAACAGCTGAGTGTGATCAGGAAAAGAAACAGAGTTCTACTATAATCACTGTCACCCTAGGGTAACTGTGGACATATTCAAGTCTATGTCCCCTGAAGACCAAAATCAGAGGCTTCACACTGGGTGTGTGATGGGGTGCTGAGGTTGGGGAAAGGATAGGCTTCACTAAAATAATCCAGACTGAATCAGTAAACAACAAACAAACAACAACAACAACCAACAAAACCACAAGAAAATAATACTAAGCCCCGGGAAGAGAAAGAAAGTGCCTAGAATTGCTATAATATATAATTTGAAATGTCACAGTCACAGGAATATACACACACAGAGACACAAACACTGGAGACAGATACTGGAAAAGTGTGACCCATACACCAGAAAAAAAAAAAAAAAGATTATGGAAAGTGCCTGTGAGAACATTCAGGTGTCAGATTTATTTTAAATTGAAGTATAATTAATATAATATTGTATTAGTTTCAGGTGTATAACATATTGATTCAAGAATTCTATGCATTACCCAGTGCTCATCACAATAAATATAGTCACCATCTGTCACCAAACAATGCTATCACCGTATTATTGACTACATTTCCCTATGTTGTACTTCTCATCTCCAGTACGTATATATTATATACTACATCTTCTTTATCCATTCATCAGTTGATGGATTTGGGCCCTTTTCATAGTTTGGTGATTATTGATAATGTTGCTATAAACACTGGGGTGCATGTGCCCCTTTGAATCTGTACTTTCGTATCCTTTGGATACATTAGCCTTGAAAAGAATCATCCTCAACCAACCTCTACAGTTCTCTAACATACTGGTCCAAATTAAGAAGAATATGTATCAAATTCACAAAGCCAACTCTGTAAGGCATAAACAGAAAGAACTAATGGAAAGTGAATTAATTATAAATGTTTGTTATAATTTCTTTGGGCTCACCAGCCAGAAAAAGGGCATCAAGAGAAGTAGACATCTTTCCAAATAGTGGAAAGTGGAATAGTGGAATCCCATGTCAGGAGAAGTTTTAAAGAGCTTATCCAAAGATGAATGAGGTTAATTGAAGCCAATTCAGTAGATTTGGGGGTCTACTGTTCCAACAGAATATATTGTAAACATTGAATAGTGGCCATTGCAGTGGCAGAGAAATTGAGAAGTCTCTTTCTCACAGTAGCTTTTGAGTTGATATAGTCTACAACCGGGGAACAGTCAATGCTAAATTAAGTTCAAAATTATTTTTTATTTTTTAAGTTTAAATTTTTTGTTAGACTTGTATTAGATATTCTGATTTCTGATTAGAGATTGCTTTGGGACTTAAAGTGAGTTTTTCTCTTACTAAAAGCGAACATAAAAGTCTGAACCTGGAAGATTTTTAAAATTTAAATTCAATTAATTAACATATAATGTATTATTGGTTTCAGAGGTAGAGATCAGTGATTCATCAGTCTCATATAATACCCAGAGCTCACTACATCATGTGCCCTCCTTAATGCCCATCACCTACTTATCACATCCTCCGACCTCCCTCCCCTCCAGCGACCCTCAGTTTGTTTCCTGTGATTAAGAGTCTCTTATGGTCTGTCTTCCTCCCTGGTTTTGTCTTGTTTTATTTTTCCTCTCTTGCCCTATGATCCTGTTTTGCTTCTTACATTCCACATATGAGTGAGATCATATGATAATTATTTTTCTCTGATTGACTTATTTTGCTTAGCATAACATGGAGGATTTTTACTCAGGGCCAGAAAAAGATCTGCTCCTAAATATTGTAAAGAACAATGAGAGATAAAATAAGATTGTGTTTTGATTATGTCATGAGTCATGCTTAATCAATATACTAGTTTCACACATGTTGCATCTTAAACAATTTGCTTCAAATTCAGGATGTTTAATGAGCCAGAGCTGAGCTAATAGAAAGTCTGCTCATGGACAAATGCCAGATTTTAAAGGCGGCATCAGCAGTGAGTTTAATTTTTAAAACCTTTTGTAATGATATGGAGTAATTTTGCAATGGCAATTCAGCATAATGAATGAAGATTTTCTGCTTTTCGGTCTAGTCCTTTTTCAAAGTCCTAAGTCTGCTCTACATTAGTTGTGTTATATGGAATGTATTACACATTTCATAGGACCGTGTAAATGAATGACTGGTATGGGTGATTTTTAACATTGATGGGATGCAGTTCTACAGAATTATCTAAGGGGAATACTATCTGAATGAAATATGAATTTCTGTTTCTATCCATTTATTTCCAAGGTGACCTTTGGCAAGTTGTTATTTTCTCTTAACCTCATTGTCTTGCACCTAAAGTGACTGCCCTACAATCCTACAGAATGTGTGTAGACTCAGAAATATTAATATTTAAATATCATTGAAGATTTTCAAATACTCTGGAAACACAGGATACAATAATGGTTTTATTTTATTAATTTTATTTATAAAAGATTTATTCATTTATTTGACAGAGAGGAGACTGTGTGGTGGGAAAGGAGAGAAGCAGAAGGAGAGGGGAGAGAGAGAATCCTCAAGCAGACTCCCTGTTAAGCATGGAGTCCGCCACGGGGCTTGATCCTAGGATCCTAAGATTATCACCTGAGCTGAAGCCAGGAGTTGGATGCTTAACTGACTGAGCCACCCAGACAATCCACAATGGTAACTTTAAAAGATATTCTAAAACAATGTACTATGAACCCTGACTGAAAAAATTCCATGGTGCTGTCAATGATGGGAGGGAATTCTAAAAGTTATCAGTCATACCTACTCCCCCTTCTCACCTCATCTCTATTTTTAACCAGATGCTATTATTCAATCCCTGGATATCACAGATGCAGATATGCATTAAAAAACCAAAGATGGGATCCCTGGGTGGTGCAGCGGTTTGGCGCCTGCCTTTGGCCCAGGGCGCGATCCTGGAGACCCGGGATCGAATCCCACGTCGGGCTCCCGGTGCATGGAGCCTGCTTCTCCTTCTGCCTATGTCTCTGCCTCTCTCTCTCTCTCTCTCTCTCTGTGACTATCATAAATAAAAAAAAAAAAAAAAAAAAAAAAAAAAAAACCAAAGATGCCAAACCCAGATTCTCAAAAATCTATTTCATTTGTTTAAAGATTTTAGTTATTTATTTGAGAGAGAGAGAAAGAAAGAGAGAGAGAAAGAGAAAGAAAGAGAGAGCATGAGCAGGGGAGGAGCAGAGGGAAATGGATAGGCACAAGCAGAGTCCCAACATGGGGCTCAATTCTAGGACCCTGGGATCGTGACCTGAGCCAAAGTCAGATGCTTAACTGACTGAGTGACCCAAATGTCCCCCAAATCTATTTCATTTTTAAAAAGAAGCGTTCAAAAAACAAGCAAAACTATTTTATTATTATTATTATTATTATATATACTATTTATTTATTAGATTTATTTATTATTTATTATATATTATTTACAAAACTGGCAAGAGAGTGGGGAAAGTGGGGAGATGTTGGTCAAAGGATACAAACTTTCAGTTATAAGATGAATAAATTCTGGGGATCTAATGTTCTGCAAGGTGATTATAGTTTAATAATATATTATATACTGGAAATTTGTTACATGAGTAGATCTCAAGTGTTCTCACCACACTCAAAGGAAATGGTGACGGTGTGTGACGTGATGAATGTGTTAACTAGCTTGATTATGGTGCAAATTCTGGAATGTATTTGTAAATTATATCTTCATATTGTACAACTTTAAAAATCACATTGTATAACCTAAATATGTATCATTATTTGTCAATCATACCTCAAAAAGTTGGAGAACAGGCAACAATAATATTTTTAAAAAGAGAATAATGGGAAAGAGTAAGCCACAAGGAAGAGTTTTTTAGGAAATAGATATAACTGTAAAGATCCTAAGAGTCCAGCCTTCTGAAGGAGGCTACAGAAGGAGAAAGGAGAACAGCATGGAGAGAACAGCTTGTATCTCAAAATTATTTTCACTAGGTTAGACTCGGTCATACAAATAGTTCCCCAAACTAACTTCTATTCAGAAAATACCATTTTCATTTACCCTTTCAATTTCCAATAATACTGCCCAGATACATTGTTTCTAGGATGTAACTACTATCTGGTACCCAGAATTTTAGATATAAACTATATATTAAATATCATCTATTTAAGTGATTTCAAGTCAGGTTGCACATTTAAGTCACTTGCATATTGTTAGAATATCTATATGTGGGCTCTGCTCTCCAGAAATTCAGATTTAATTGATCTGAGGTGGGACCTGGACACTGAAACCATGGTTTAAAACCAATGAATTTCATTATATTGCACATTATGAAACTTAATATCTATTACAAATAAAGGAAGTCTAATTCAGAAAGGTCAAGTGACTTGCCCAAGAGTCACAGATAAATCTAATTGTTATAAATCTCTACTCTGAGGCCAACTCTATCCTCCCTCCCCCTTCCTCCCTCCCCTCCTTGCTCTTCTTTCCTTTCCCTTCTCCTTCCTTCCTTCCTTCCTTCCTTCCTTCCTTCCTTCCTTCCTTCCTTCCTTCCTTCCTTCCTTTCTCTTTCTTTCTTTCTTCTTCTTTCTTTCTTTCTTTCTTTCTTTCTTTCTTTCTTTCTTTCTTCTTTCTTTCTTTCTTCTTTCTTTCTTTTCATCAAGTACAAACATCCTCACTCGTGTTTCGTGAATGCTCTCTGGTAAGATGCACACAAGACTTGCCCTGAGAATAAATACATGTTCTGAAGGTGATGTTTGATTTTCATTAGCCCACCCTGATGGCCTACATTGGAGGGACACTCTTTTCCTGACAGAACAACTCGATTTTAGAGTCCAGAGACATACTCACTTACCCAGAATTGATAGCAAGCTGGAAGTAATTCCAGAGTACAATAGAAAATTTTTTGTAACAAGAACTCTGTACTGGAGGGTTTTTTTTTTTTTTTGAGGTTGTGAGAATTAAAGGGCATGAGCCACATAAGGCATTTAACAAAACTCTTGGGTCATATTTTACTTTGATCGGTCATGAAAATCACTGTCATCATCACCTTTGATTAGGCCTAAGTTGGTAACAGTGCAGATGTACAATGAATGAGTAAGGAAGGAAGTCACATCTTATATCTTAGTGACCCTAATATCATTGTATATGCATAGTTTTATTTCATTCTATATACTAGGTATTATTATCCCTAGCGCATAAATGAGAAAAATGAACCTCAGAAAGACTAACTTACTCAGCATCATATAACTGATAAGTGATGGAGCTTGGTGTAGAGTCCTGGTCTACCACGTATGATTTATAACCATAGAAGAGTTCCTCAGTTTGCCACAATATTTTTGCAAAAGGGGTTAAATTAAATGCATAGGTAACTGACCATTGATTTCAAATGAGGATTTGTTATTGCAAACCTAACAGTTTAAAGTTACATAAAAGAGGCAAACATGATGATCTTCCATAAAATGAATATTTCTGATACTCCTTCCTAAGTGTCTCACAAATATATGTTATGAACCCTCTGTGGAAACCAAAATGGTTCATGATCTCCATATGCAACATGTGCATTGCTGTCTCTACCTTTGGCCATAGTATTCACACTACCTGTACTATCATTTATCTCTTTGGCTTCTCAATTACTACTCATTCTTTCAGGACCAACATAAGACTCACCTTAACCTTTACGGTCTACCGCTCCTTTCTCTCAATCCCTATTGCAAATGTGGTTGGAACATAAAACTTTGTGCCTCTCTTTGTGAGATTTCCTTTAGTTAAGAGTAAAAGATGGAGGGTGGGGCAAGATGGCAGAAGAGTAGGGTCCCCAAGTCACCTGTCCCCACCAACTTACCTAGATAACTTTCAAATCATTCTGGAAACCTATGAATTCAGTCTGAGATTTAGAGAGAACAGCTGGAATGCTACAGTGAGAAGAGTTTGTGCTTCTATCAAGGTAGGAAGATGAAAATAATAATAATAATAATAATAAAGAAATAAAAAGCATCCAAGGGGGAGGGGTCCCAGCAAGGAGCCAGGCTAAGGCTGCGGGGTGAGTGCCCCCAGGACAGGAGAGCCCCGCCCCGGAGAAGCAGGAGCTTCACCAATCTTCCCCGAGGGAAAGGCCCTGGCAGGGAGCTTGGGCAGGATCCCAGGAGGGGCGGGGATGCCCTCAGGCTCCCAGGGGCACTAACGGAGCACCTGCACCCCGGGGAGAGCGCGCCACACCCCGCGGCCGAGCTCCCTAAAGGGCTGCAGCCCTGGACCTCCGGAGCAGCTCCGCTGCGGCTCGGGTGGTGGGTGGTGGCTCCGGGCGGAGGGGGCTGCATGCCCCAGGAGTGCGATTCCAGCAGCACAGGCCCCGGAGCCCAGGGCACTGGGGGACACAGCCCAGGACCCTGCACTCTCCCGGGACAGGTGGGGCGGGGAGGGCCCAGGACAGCGAGGACGCTCCTGCCCCGGTGCCCCCGGAGCTGTGTAGATCGTCGCCCCCTGTCCCTGGAGCATCCAGGCCCCTGCGGACTGGGAGCTGTGGTAGTTATTGCGAGACCTGACTCTAGGGCTGGAGAGCTGGCCGCCACTGTTTTTGTTCCTCCTGGCGTCACCTTGTACCTGGGTCCGAGCCAGGGCATCACAGGATAAACACCTCCCACTGAGCCATGCACCAGACAGGGGCTGGGCAGCTCCCCCGGTGCACACACCTGAGAATCAGCACAGCAAGCCCCTCCCCCAGAAGACCACTTAGAAGGACGGGGGGAAAAGCAAGTTATTGACCAAGCATCACTGGAAAGTTCCAGAGGAAGTCGAGGGATTTACAGTGTATAGAATCAGAAGATACTCCCCCTTGTTTTTTGTTTTCTTTTTGTTCCCCCTTCCCCCCCCCTTTTTTTCTTTTTTTTTTTTTTCCTCTCTTTTTCTCCTATTTACATTACAACTTGTTTTTGGCCACTCTGCACTGAGCAAACTGGCTAGAAGGAAAAACTCACATAAAAAGAAAGAATCAGAAACAGTCCTCTCTCCCACATAGTTACAGAATTTGGATTACAATTCAATGTCAGAAAGCCAATTCAGAGGCACAATTATAAAGCTACTGGTGGCTCTAGAAAAAAGCATAAGGGTTTCAAGAGACTTCATGACTGGAGAATTTAAATCTAATCAGGCCGAAATTAAAAATCAATTAAATGAGATGCAACCCAAACTGGAGGTCCTAACGATGAGGGTTAATGAGGTAGAAGAAAGAGTGAGTGACATACAAGATGAGTTGATGGCAAGGAGGGAAACTGAGGAAAAAAGAGAAAAACAATTAAAGATCATGAGGATAGGTTACGGGAAATAAATGACAGCCTCAGAAGGAAAAATCTACATTTAATTGGGGTTCCTGAGAACGCCAAAAGGGACAGAGGTCCAGAAACTGTATTTGAACAAATCATAGCTGAGAACTTCCCTAACTTGGGAAGGGAAACAGGCATTCAGACCCAGGAAATAGATCCCCCCGCTAAAATCAATAAAAACCGTTCAACACCACAATATTTAATAGTGAAACTTGCAAATTCCAAAGGTAAAGAGAAAATCCTGAAAGCAGCAAGAGACAAGAAATCCCTAATCTTTATGGGGAGAAGCATTAGGATACAGCAGACCTCTCCACAGACCTGGCAGGCCAGAAAGGGCTGGCAGGATAAATTCAGGGTCCTAAATGAGAAGAACCTGCAGCCAGAATACTTTATCCAGCAAGGCTCTCATTCAGAATAGAAGGAGAGATAAAGAGCTTCCAAGATAGGCAGAAACTGAAAGAACATGTGACCAAAAACCGGCTTTCCAAGAAATGTTAAAAGGGACTCTGTAAAAGGAAGAGGAAGTCCAAGGAAACAATCCACAAAAACAGGGACTGAATAGGTATCATGATGACACTAAATTCATATCTTTCAATAGTAACTCTGAACATGAATGGGCTTAATGACCCCACCAAAAGGCTCAGGGTTTAAGACTGGATAAAAAAGCAAGACACATCTATTTGCTGTCTACAAGAGGTGACTCATTTTAGACATACGGACACCTACATCCTGAAAATAAAAGGTTGGAGAACCATTTACCATTCAAATGGTCCTCAAAAGAAAGCAGGGGTACCCATCCTTATATCAGATAAATTAAAGTTTATCACAAAGACTGTAGTAAGAGATGAAGAGGGACACTATATCATACTTAAAGGACTATCCAACAAGAGGACTTAACAATCATGAATATTTATGCCCTGAATATGGGAGCTGCCAAGTGTATCAATCAATTAATAACCAAAGTTAAGACATACTTAGATAATAATACGCTTAACAATTGGTGACTTGAATGTAGCGCTTTCTACAATCGACAGATATTCTAAGCACAACATCTCCACAGAAACAAGAGCTTTAAATGATACACTGGACCAGATGGATTTCACAGATATTTACAGAACTTTACATCCAAACGCAACTGAATACACATATTTCTCAAATGCACATGGAACTTTCTCCAGAATAGACCACATCCTGGGTCACAAATCAGGTCTTAACTGATACCCAAAGATTGGGATCGTCCCCTGCATATTCTCAGACCATAATGTCTTGAAATTAGAACTAAATCACAAGAAGAAGTTTGGAAGGATTTCAAACACATGGAGGTTAAGGACCATCCTGCAAAAGATGAAAGGGTCAACCAGGAAATTAGAGAAGAATTAAAATGATTCATGGAAACTAATGAGAATGAAGATACAACTGTTCAAAATCTTTGGGATACAGCAAAAGCCGTCCTGAGGGGGAGGTACATCGGAATACAAGCATCCATCCAAAAACTGGAAAGAACTCAAATACAAAAGCTAACCTTGCACCTAAAGGAGCTGGAGAAAAAAAAATAGATCCTACACCCAGCAGAAGAAGAGAGTTAATAAATATTTGAGCAGAACTCAATGAAATAGAGACCTGAAGAACTGTGGAATAGATCAACAAAACCAGGAGTTGGTTCTCTGAAAGAATTAATAAGATAGATAAACCATTAGCCAGCCTTATTGAAAAGAAGAGAGAAAATCATGAATGAGAAAGGAGAGATCACTACCAATACCAGGGAAATACAAACAATCTTAAAGACTTATTATGAGCAGCTTTATTCCAATAAATTAGGCAATCTAGAAGAAATGGACGCATTTCTGGAAAACCACAAACTACCAAAACTGGAACAGGAAGAAATAGAAAACCTGAACAGGCCAATAACCAGGGAGGAAATTGAAGCAGTCATCAAAAACCTCCCAAGACTCAAAAGTCCAGGGCCAGAATGCTTCCCAGGGAAATTCTATCAAATGTTTAAAGCAGAAACAATGCCTATTCTACTAAAGCTGTTCAGAAAGATAGAAAGAGATGGAATACTTCCAATCTCGTTCTATGAGGCCAGCATCACCCAAATTCCGAAACCAGACAAAGACCCCACCAAAAAGGTGAATTATAGGCCCATATCCCTGATGAACACGGATGCAAAAATTCTCAACAAGATACTAGCCAATAGGATCTAACAGTACATTAAGAAGATTATTCACCATGACCAAGTGGGATTTATCCCTGGGATGCAAGGCTGGTTCAACACTCGTAAAGCAATCAATGTGATTGATCATATCATCAAGAGAAAAACCAAGAACCATATGATCCTCTCATGAGATGCAGAGAAAGTATTTGACAAAATACATTCCTGATCAAAACTCTTCAGAGTGTAGGGATAAAGGGAACATTCCTCAGCATCTTAAAAGCCATGTACGAAAAGCCCACAGCAAATATCATTCTCAATGTGGAAACACTGGGAACCCTTCCTCTAAGATCAGGAACAAGACAGGGGTGTCCACTCTCACCACTGCTATTTAACATAGTACTAGAAGTCCTAGCCTCAGCAATCAGGCAACATAAAGAAACAAAAGACATTCAAATTGGCAGAGAAAAAGTCAAACTCTCCCTCTTCGCAGATGACATGATACTCTACATAGAAAACCCAAAAGACTCTACCCCAAGATTGCTAGAACTCATACAGCAATTAGGCCCAGAAGTCAGTGGCATTTCTATACACTAACAATGAGACTGAAGAAAGAGAACTTAAGGAGTCAATCCCATTTACAATTGCACCCAAAAGCATAAGATACCTAGGAATAAACCTAACCAAAGAGGTAAAGGATCTATACCCTAAAAACTACAGAACATTTCTCAAAGAAATGGAGGAAGACACAATGAGATGGAAAAATATTCCATGTTCATAAACTGGAAGAATTAATATTGTGAAAATGTCAATGTTACCCAGGGCAATGTATACATTTAATGCAGTCCCCATGAAAATACCATGGGCTTCTTCAGAGAGTTGGAACGAATCATCTTAAAATTTGTGTGGAATCAGAAAACACCCCGAATAGCCAGGGGAATATTAAAAAAAGAAACCATAGCTGGGGGCATCACAATGCCAGATTTCAGGTTGTACTACAAAGCTATGATAAACAAGACAGTGTGGTACTGGCACAAAAACAGACACATAGATCAATAGAACAGAATAGAGAATCCAGAAGTGGACCCTCAACTTTATGGTCAACTAATATTCGACAAAGCAGGAAGACTATCCACTGGAAGAAAGACAGTCTCTTCAATAAATGGTGCTGGGAAAATTGGACTTCCACATGCAGAAGAATGAAACTAGACCACTCTCTTGCACCATACACAAAGATAAACTCAAAATGGATGAAAGATCTAAATTTGAGAAGACAAGATTCCCTTAAAATTCTAGAGGAGAACACAGGCAACACCGTTTTGAAGTTGGCCACAGCAACTTCTTGCAAGATACATCCATGAAGGCAAGAGAAACAAAAGTGAAAATGAATTATTGGGACTTCATCAAGATAACAACCTTCTGCACAGCAAAAGAAACAGTCAACCAAACTAAAAGACAACCTACAGAATGGGGAAAAGATATTTGCAAATGACCTATCAGATAAAGGGCTAGTATCCAAGATCTATAAAGAATTTATTAAAGTCAATAGCAAAGAAACAATCCAATCATGAAATGGGCAAAAGACATGAACAAAAATTTCACAGAGGAAGACATACACATGGCCAACAAGCACATGAGAAAATTCTCTGCAACATTGGCCATCAGGGAAATACAAATCAAAACCACAATGAGATACCACCTCACACCAGTGAGAAGGGGGAAAAGAAACTGGAGGAAAGGCACAGCCTAGCCTCAGTAGCTCCAGGAAATCACAACTGTGGAGGTCTGGGCTAAGTGTTATGTTACTGTGACAGAAAATGTTCTTTCCAGTTTATGTTTTATTTTCCAGTGACCCTTACTTTCTGTAATAGGACAATAACTCCTTGTTATGATCAAAATCTATACTGAATAAGGTTCTGAGAATGGCAATTACAGCTTACTACTGATGAAGGTCTGTGTATCTCTCCCTAGGAAGTAAGGTATTTTACACCTGTCTCTGTAGGAAGGACTATGTTTATGTAAGTGTGTGTTTTTCATGGTGGCTGATACATACCTGAGTATATGGTGACCTTTCTACAAAGTGCAGTTACTATGTTCAATTTCCAAATGAACCTTGTTGGCTCACCTTGGTTCTGGTGACTGTTCATTGTCTAGTGAATAGTGACAAGGGTTTGTGGTCACACAGGCAAACTATAGATGGCAAAACCAATTTTGTGCATGTTTGCCTGTGTGTGTGTCATGTGAACACATGGTTCACTATCCCCTGGTTCTCTATCAAGGGATAACCAACATTTAGCAATAATAAGAGTGGACCCATTTGAGTAAAGGGGCCTTCTTTCTGACCAAGAATGGGACTATGTGGGAAACCAAACCACCTGTGCAAATTTGGTAAGTTTGGCCTGCATTTCCTATGCCTTAAGGTGAAGTGATAATTTTTACCTGTCATACTAATGACAAAGATAGATTTTTTTAAAGTATAGGAAATGGGCTAACCATGATGGCTAACTCAACAATGTCTTAAATAAGACACATGATTTTCATGTATGAATTTCCTCATCATGAGAGAGGATGAATACTTGCCATTCGTGGTAGGCAAAATTCTTAGATGGCCACATTTCCCAATCTTTTGTATAGCCCTCTTCCCTTCTGAGGCAGAGCCTGTGAATACAATGAGAGGGTTACTTCCTTGATGAGGTTATGTTATACATTGCAAATGATTACAGGATAGTTACCCAATTATTATGTTATGTTATAAAATACCACTTCACTGCAGACTGAAGAGGAACTAAAAAGTCAGAGATATAATCCTGATGCCAGGAAAAAAGCAGATAGCTTTGGTGTGAAGGGCCTTTGGAGCCATGAGACAGATTGAGATCATCTTCTCAGAGCTGAGGGCCATTCCTGGCTGATAGCTAGCAAGAAAATGGGATCTCAGGAATACAGCCACAATACAATGAATTTTGTCAATAATCTGTGAGCCTGGAAAATGACCCTGAGTCTCAGGTGAGAATTCAATCCCTGACCAACATCTTGATTTCAGTTTGGTGATGCCCTGAGCGAGTAACCAGCTAACCTGCCCCTAAACTCCTAATCCAAAGAATCAGAAGATGTTAAATGGGTGTTATTTAAGTCACTGATTGTGGTAATTCATTACACAGCATGGGACACTAACAAACCATTAAATAAATGGTTAATACATTCATTTAGTGATTTAATAAACTTTTATGGGTAAACCACTACATGCTAAGCATCATGGTAGGTGATGGAGAGTCAGAGTCAAACATGACCACCAGCATCCCCATGCAAATGAAAAGAGATTCTAATTAGGAACCAATTTTCCTAAGAAAAGGGAAATAAGTCCCCAGACTTCTCAGGACATCATCACCCGTTTTTTAGGGACAAATAGTGAAATTCAGATTACAAAAGAACAGAACTAGAATTTACAGTCAGACTTCAGAGAAGGCAATGTTATCACAGGATGAAACTGTTTTCTTTGTGTTTCTACTCCTTTTCTTCCACTCTAATGTTCTCTCTTTTCCTGTTCAAGCCAAAAACAAAGGCACAAGTTCCATGTAATGAAGAAGGTGTCTGTTGGGTAAAGAGTGTTCTAATTTTCTGAGATGTTCACATTTGCAAAAGTACCCTTTTCCTCCCAAATGTCCTAGACTCAACTAGCCAGAGATTCCAATTTGTGGCTGCAGCAATCACCTGGGAAGTCCTGATTTCAGCCCCACCAAGGTTAGGCTCTCAAGAATGAATAAACAAGTCCAGATAAGAAGCTGAATGAAGCAAATCTCTAACTTCACCCACTGCAGCTCAGATGGAAAACAGCCCCTCCCATCTTACCCCAACTCCTACACACACACAGCCTATTTCCATATTGTCACAGCTCTGCCATTCCAGATGGCAAAACTGCAAGCATTCTCCTTATACTAGAAGTTTTAAAATCCATTTTACAATTCATCCTTTGGAAAAGTTTTTTGTTTGTTTTTGTTTTATTTGTTTTTCCTCTTTCAGCTTCTTTTTTTGGAGTGATTAGGGAAAACTCTTTCTGTGAAGAGACTAATGGATCAGATAGAGTGGAAAAGAGGGAGAGGGAAGAGATAGAGATACATATATATAGAGAGGAAAACGGAGAGAGAGAGAGAAGGAGAGGAGGAGAGAGAGAAAAGAAGATAAATAAGGAAAGGAAGATGGGGGAGAGAGGGGGGAGAGAAGAGAGGGAGACAGGGGTGAGAAAGACTAAGAAACTTAAAGAAAGCTTCTTGCATCATTGAATAGCTGTCCTATATGTGGGAGGCTCAGTGCAGAGCCTTTATAGATGCACAAAAGTTAATCTAAGTTTCAGGTTGCTGATGTGGCACCCTAGGGAAGAGCAGCTCCTTCCTGGGCCTGGAAATTCATTTCAACCATACCAATGCCATAGTTAATGGTATAAACATATGTTTTCTCTTGTATTAGAAATGACTTTATTTCTCTTCACCATCATTACTTATGCAGTATGATAGTTTAACTGCCGTGCAAATATTAAAGTTAACAGAGGTAAGCCCTGTAGCTCAGCCTCTGATATAAAAACTTTATAAAATGTGGCTGTAATTATCATCATCAGAGAATTCAGTATATTTGGAGTGAAGGACAGTTGTATGTACTTTAAAGTAGATGTCCTAAAATAAAATAAGGAAGAAATATTTTTTTATTATTTTGTAGGTGATTCTGTCTCCCCCCACCAAATTATTTCATTCACAACCTGACATTCTTCTCATTTTCCTCAACATTATTTAAATACAAGCTTAAAATATTTGACTTTCATTACATTGTCATTTTTCCCCACCATGTGGATTCCAGTGTCCTGTCTGCAGAACTGGTCTTGCTTTTTGTGTTGAGAAAATTTGGCCTATAAAATTAATTCTTAGATATCAATCCTTGCCTTGTAAAGAAAACTTAGACGTGGCATGTATCTTCTGTCTATTTCAACAATGTGAGGTCTCTTGCACCCAAAGCATTTGATAGATTGTAAATTGAGATGCTTCCAAATGGAGGAAATATGAGCCTTTTTATATGCGACTGTCACTTGACACAATCATTCTTAAAGATGGTATGAACAGTGATATACAGAAGACACGGGGGCATTTTGATAAATTTTGATAAACAGAAAGGGTCATTTTATGGCTTTAGGCAGTAGTAAATAAATCAACACATTTTGGCTGGCTGTAGAAGTCTGGGACCAGAGTAAGAGGCAAAATATAACCTGAAATCCTTACCCAGAAGATTCCCTCCCAGTTTCTCCATGTAGAATTTTATAGATATGTTTTAATATTATATTTCTCTGCCATAGGCTATTATACTCAATGGAGGCAACCACCTGCCCTGCTCCATGCCAGCCAATGGAGCTGTCATCATTTTGCTTATAGTATTTTGAGAAATTAAACTGTCAGTCTTCATTTCTCTTGATGGCTGTACCACCAGCATGTCTCATTTTTGTCTACGAAGCTTATTTGAATTTAAAATCATCCTGGTGACTTCAGAGTCCCAATTTCAGATTTCTATCTTCTGCTGAGATCCAGGATACTGGTGTCCAAGCCATCAATACAAATGAAATTTGACCATATCAGAGGGAGATAAAAACCACTCTTCTTCTTTTGCCTTGAAATTCTCTGATTAGGAAGCTCAGGAGAATTTCAAGTCCAGAGATGACCTCACTGTTGTTGAGACAGGAGGGGAGAGGCCTGAAAACTATGTCCCAGGATTACAGTGAATAGGAGGGGAAGACAAATCTTCTCATCCATGCAGTTGTCCAGCTATATGATCATCTCTAAACCTGAACCACTGAGGACTTCTCTGGAAGCAGCATTTTGTTACCTATTTATCATATCAGAATTCTGAACCCCATCAAATGGGGACAGATCTTTGGGTTTTTTTTCTCCCATCTCTCCATCTACTCCTTCACTTCTGTTCTGCTCCCTGAGATCACCAATGTTTTTTTTTTTTTTAATATTTTGTTTATTTATTTTAGAGAGAGTGTGGGAGAGAGAAGGGGGTGGGCAGAGAGGGAGGGAGAGACAGAATCCCAAGCAGGCTCCTCGCTGAACATGGAACCTGATGCAAGGGCTCTGTATCAAGACCCTGAGATCGTGACATGAGACAAATTCAAAATCTGAACACCTCAATGACTGACCCACTCAAGTGCCCTCTGAGATTACCTTCTAAATAAGTCATCTTATCCAAATCTTTTTGTTAGGGTTTATTTTGGGAGAAAATGAACCTAGGCATTTCTCTTATGAACTCAGACTCTTCTAGGGCCATATTACTACTCACCGATTATGTTCTAAAACTTCAGTTCAGGAAGTTGTTACATTAATACGTATTTTTAGGGAGAAGGAGGATTCAAGCAGTTTTCCTTTACAGAAGCATTTATTAGAAACTTAGGTGAATTGAGATGCTCTCAGGGGAGGTAGAAATTATTAAAAAGTACTTTCCAAATTGACTTGTCAAAGAATCCTTCGGTTGTGTATTCATCTGCCAGGTTGCTGGTCATTTTTAGAGCACAGTTTAGTAAATGATAATTAGATTTTCAGAATATGAATATGTAAAAAGTCCAAGCAATGAATGGGAAGGACAACTGTCAGCGAGGTAGAGAGAGTATTGCACACAGGAAAGTGCAAGTCTCCTGAAGGCATCGGGTTCTTCCCTTGCTGTTCTGCATCCAGCTCCTACTGGCCAGCCTCATTTCTCACTTGTCCTGAACCTTTTCTTCTCAATTATAAAGTATGTGTACTGATTCAGCACTCAAGAGTTTCCTTTCAAGCTTTAAAATTCTTTTTTTTTTTAATTTGTTATTTACTTATGATAGGCACACAGTGAGAGAGAGAGAGGCAGAGACACAGGCAGAGGGAGAAGCAGGCTCCATGCACCAGGAGCCCGACGTGGGATTCGATCCTGGGTCTCCAGGATCGCGCCCTGGGCCAAAGGCAGGCGCTAAACCACTACGCCACCCAGGGATCCCTCAAGCTTTAAAATTCTATAACTTTATAATGGATTAATGTATTTTACTATAAAGATCAAGTCTAGCAAGAGAGTCCTGAATCTCAGTTTATTAACTAAAACACTGTATGATGCACGAAACAGAAAAAACCAACCAAATGATTATAAGCTGAAAAGGAATTTACCAGCTGACATGACTATAAAGGCAAAGCTTAAATACTTCAGGAATGACCTACAGCAGGACTTGAAACTATCACCAGGACCCACTTCACTCCAGCCCCTCTGCTCAGCAATGTTTTCCTCCATGTGTTGACTTTGCTACCAGGCAGCTATGATCTTTGCCTGTGTATGTATCTGCTCTGAATACTATATATATATATATGGTATATATTTGTGAATATATATGTCTATATTTGTATTGCTTTTTCTCGATTTTTTCTGTTTCCATTTCAATGATTTTTTTGGTATAATCTTTGTTATTTGCTTTCTTCTGAATTCTTTGGGTTTAATTTATCTTTTTTCTAGTTTCTTTTTTTTTATTAGTTTCAGAGGTAGAATTTAGTGACTCATCAATTGAATATAACACCTGGTGCTCATTCCACCAAGTGCCAATTTTATATATTTTTAACTTCACCTTCAAGTAGAAAGGGAGAGCTTGTCTTTACTTCAGAATCTGACAAATGTCCAAGGTGAGACTCTCATTGGTTGAATTAGGTCGAATTCTTACATCTGAAGTAACCACTACAGGTAGGGAGATAAGCTCTCCCATGGTTGAAAATTAGTGTCTGTACCTTAGAATCACCTGCAGAGATTTAAAAAATACTTATGTTGAAGCCCACCTTAGGCTAATTAAGCCTGTACATCTGTGAGTGGGAATCAGGCATTAAATGCTTTGAAGCTCCCTTGTCATTTCAATGTCTACCCAGACTTAAGAATCACTGATTTAGACCTGGACTACAGTGATTCATGTTTATAGAATTCATCTGGGAAATATTCCAAAGACAGATTCTGATTCAGGAGGTCTGAGGCAGGGCCCAGTATGCTGCATTTCTAATAGCTTCTAATAGCTTGTCCAGTGATGCTTTTGATGTGATTCATAGTCCACACTTTGAGAAATAGGTCATACTATTCAGTATCTATTCCCACAATAGTAAGGTCAAATCTAACCATAACATGTGGGCTAAGAGTGAAGAAGTATGACTCACCAAGGGAAATTTTACTTAGTTCTGATGAAATGTTCACTCCTACCGATGAGACTGGGAATTTACAAAATCTGCTTTTATAATTATGTATAGTAGCTCAGGCATATGTTCATATCATAACTGTCTTTCTGAAATTTAGTACTCTTGTGAATAAGAAGTACCATTTGAATAGAATCATCTACCAGTAGCCAGGAAGTGTTAAACTTACTTTTATCTCTTTCTTCTTTCCTGTGAATAATAAAATTGGGCAAGATTCTTAGATAAAACAAACTACAAAAAAAAAGGTCTAACAGTAGTTCTTTATGGTAAAAGGTTAGTTTCAATAGATTAAAAAATTGCTTTGTAAAATGATTTTCTGGAAGGCATTCTGTAGGCAAAAATTATCTCATAGTAAAAGAGCAATTATCTATTTCACAAAATTATTTATTTATATTGGGGTAGCAAAACAAAGGAGGATTTTTAAGTGTAAGAGGGTAGGTCTGCCCACCCCTGCATAACCATTATTAGATGGCAGCTAGCCCTAAGGAATACTCAGACATGCACAGGGCTTATACTGAGCCACTCACAAAGGCCTTTTTTATTTAATTATTTATTTTTTTACTTTTAAAACGTATACTTTTTATTTTTGTGTATACTTTTTATTTTATTTTTATTCATAAATTTATTTTTTATGGTGTTCAATTTGCCAACATACAGAATAACACCCAGTGCTCATCCAGTCAAGTGCCCACCTCAGTGCCCGTTACCCAGTCACCCCACCCCTGCCCACTTCCCCTTCTACCACCCCTACTTCGTTTCCCAGAGTTAGAAGTCTTCATGTTCTGTCTCCCTTTCTGATATTTCCCACTCATTTTTTCTCCTTTCCCCTTTATTTCCTTTCACTATTTTTTATATTCTCCGAATGAATGAGACCATATAATGTTTGTCCTTCTCTGATTGACTTACTTCACTCAGCATAATACCCTCCAGTTCCATCCACGTTGAAGCAAATGGTGAGTATTTGTCATTTCTAATGGCTGAGGAATATTCCACTGTATACATAAACCGCATCTTCTTTATCCATTCATCTTTCGATGGACACTGAGGCTCCTTCCACAGTTTGGCTATTGTGGACATTGCTGCTAGAAACATCGGGGTGCAGGTGTCCCAGAGTTTCACTGCATCTGAATCTTTGGGGTAAATCCCCAGCAGTGCAATTGCTGGGTCATAGGGCAGATCTAGTTTTAACTCTTTGAGGAACCTCCACAATGTGAATTGGTACAAATGCCTTTTAAAAGGATTACCACCACTACAACAAAAACAGCTTTTACTAGCATAGTTAATAATGCCAAAATAACCCCAATAATTGATCTTGCATTGAAATGCTCTAACATCATGGAACATTTTTTTTCTTGATAAAAACTGAACAATGCACCTAAACTCTGTGTGTGTGTGTTTGTGATCAAGACCTGTTTATTTTATTTTATTTTATTTTATTTTATTTTATTTTATTTTATTTTATTTTATTTATTTTTTTTTTACGGATTTAACTCTTTTTTTATTGGGGTATAACTGACATAAAACATCAGTTTCAGTTGTACAATGTAATGAGTCAATATTTGTATATAATGTAAAATAGCACAATAAGTCTAGTTAGCATTTAGCACTTCATATTTAAAAAAAGAACTATATAATAAATCTGATGTTTTTGGAGGAAGATGAAGTTGTACAGTTCTATTAAAACATTTATAGATGCATTCAATTACTACCACAATCATGATACAAAATAGTTCCATCACCAAAAGATTCCATTACAATATCTCTTAGAGTCACATCCTTCTCTCCTTCCCCTCCCAAACACACACACTCCTAGCCCCTGGCAACTACTGATCTGTTTTCTATCACTATAGTTTCCTCTTTTGAGAAGACCTGTTTATTTTAGAGACATAAGCAGCAGAACTAGGAAGGAGTGATGAGGTTGAGATACCAGTCACAGGTGTAGGACCAGATATAGCACAGGCTCTGTCTGTGCATGAGGAAGGAGACGAGAGTCTCCTGTTTCTATGAGGAAAGAGTATGAGGATAGCCTGAGGGAAGGTGAATTTTCCATGAGGGTGAGGGTCGAATCCCTCTGGACCAAGTGAAGAAGGCCTAAAGCCTCATGACACCCTTGGCCAAAGAGCACCCTAATGTGGCTCTGTCTATCTGGGAAAAGTGATTCAAGAGGGAACTAGGGTGCCCTCTGGCACTAGGAAGGCCCCACGTGTTCCAGAGCAACCTGCAATGAGGCCCTCTGATTAGCAAGCACTCCTTTCCCCTGGCCCCAGTCATTTCTGTAGAGCCTCCAAGGAGAGTGCATTCAAGGGAGCCCGACTTCAAAAGAAGGGTTAAAATGGTAAAAATAGATACTCAGGATTGCAAGCTGGGCACATTTGAATTCTTTCTTTATCTCTATATCTCCATTCTATCCTTTGTGTGGGCATGAGGAGCATGGGCCCCTGAAACCAGATGGAATAGCCAAACAGCCAGAGGATAGGGAGTCCAAACCCAGGAGGTAACTAGGTGGTCACATCTTATGTACTCTGAGGAGATTATGTCCCTTACGCTCTTTCCTCCAGAACATTTTTTTGAGAATTTTCCCTCTCCTTTAGAATTCCAGAGACTGTATCATCAAAGCAACATGAAACATGAAGAATAAATAACCTGAGGTTAAAATAACCCCGAGTCCTGACCGTATTATCTAGAGACAATGGCCATGCAGCCGAGATCCATGCCTAATGCAGTACCAAAAGTTCTGAAGCTGACATGAGTTGTAAAGAGCCTACCAAGAGTCCTGCTATGGTGCCCCAGGTTGTTTCTTAGTCCCACTTTTGATGACTCAGCTTATTTTGGATCATGTTAAATAAATCCTCGTTCAGCCCTGAAAGCTAAATATCTAATATGTAATCCACATGTATGTGCCTGGCTCCCGGGAATCTCCTCTCTCATCTGCTCTAACCATATCATTACTCTCTCTGGAGCTCTGATCTCACAGTGCCCTGCTCTCCTCTAAGGCTTTTAAAAAGAGAACTACATTGGGACACCTGCCCTGTGGTTGAACATTTGCCTTTGGCTCAGGTCATGATTCCAGGGTCCTGGGATCGAGTCCAGCATCAAGCTCCCTGCAGGGAGCCTGTTTTACCTTCTTCCTATGTCTCTGCCTCTCTCTCTCTCTCTCTCTCTCTCTCTCTCTGTGTGTCTCTCATGAATAAATAAAATCTTTAAAAAAATATGTTATTATTGACCATGTGTACAGTTAAGGAAACTAAGGGTCAGAGAGTTAAGTTATTGTTCTTAAATCAGACAGATAAGAAAGCCTAATCTGAACCAAAGCCTTTTCAACATACCACATTTAATGTGTTAACCATTCCCAAGTTCCTCCCTGCAAGAATTGTCTATGATTTTGAATTCTCAGAGAGCAACAGTTTTTTTCTCATTTGCTGGAGTGCTCTGCACCACACACAATACCTGGCCAGAATTGCCACTCATTAAATATTTGTTAGATCAGAGAGATGGACAGTGAGTGGTGAAGATATTTTGTTAAGGAAGAAGATTTTAGCTTCCTCTAATTCATACTTAGGTTGGCAATGTGTTCGTTGTCCCTCTATACCTTCAACAAGGAAATGGGCATAACTTTGTGTGGTCATCACAGGCATACTCAAGCACTTCCTGTTTGTTGCTCTCAGGACAAGAGTCTGATAAGAAGATACACAGTAAAAAATAAAAATAAAAATAAAAGAAGATACACAGCCAGAGCAATTACTCCTGTCTTCCCATCCTCTCCTGGTTAATTATACTATGACATCAGTACCCCATATACTCATTGAGTAGGAGAATCTTACTTGTTTGCCTCCAGCCAGGGACATTTACTTCTTATAAACCCATGGAACCTGGTACATAATAGCTACTCAAAAATACTTAGAGTCAGAAAATATTAGAAGATGGTGTAACAGGAGAAGTGGATTAGCCCAATTCTTTTGTGTGATTTATGACAATAATGAAATCAAAAGGGGGGAAAGTATACTGATTATCAAAGCAACAGGTTGCTTTTGCTGGCTTGACTAAATTGAGACAGAAAATGACTTATCTTCCCTACAATCTGTTATCCAGATTGAGAACTATGCCTCTGGGAAAAGTCTACAACATTAAACATATGACTCAAAGAAATTTAAATTAAGTAGGAACATGTCAATGGGATCCTTGGGGAATATACTTCTGCCATTCTAGACTCTCTGACCCTAAAACAGTTAGTAGTGAGCAATTCATTTGTTAATGCCCAGGGTAAAAAATATGGATGTCCAACAAGAAGGACTATGGGGAATGCTTTCTTATCACGAACCAAGGAAAATGTGGGATATTATAGGATATTGTAGGTGGCTGCAATATCGGGGCAGCAGCCATACAGCTTAGGCTTCACCACTTTCAAGATTAAATAAAACATTCTGCCTGAGAGACTTAACATCTGAACTATGATACATATATTTCAGTTTTCGGTAAAGGTATATATGTTCTAAAATAGAAGACAATGTCAGTACTCTAAATGCAATATGAGACAGGAGGATGACATAATGGAGAAACACTGGGTGATATTTAAATGCCAATCTTTCTAATAAAAGTAATATTTAAAATCAATAAATTATTGACTGTGATAGTCAAGTGATAGCATTATAATGTTGCATCAAAATTCTGGATTCTATCATTCTAAACATATACTTCCCAAAGACAATTTGTTATATATCATTTTATGGCGAACATTAAAAGTCATTATATTACTGTCTATGAATATTGGGGGAGGGAGATCATGAGGTTCTGCAATGATTTTATATCTCTGAATGCTGAGGCAGAGAAGTCAGGGGAGAGAGATATTCATTCAGCCAAAGTTTTGACAAGAAATTTATCTGAGAACTGAATAACTATAGATCTCATAGATTTGGCCAGCTTTAACATTAAGGAAGGAAACAAAGAAAATTAAGCTGTCACAAGTACTCGACATGGGCTGGGTACTGTGCTCTATTCTTCACATATCTTACCTCATGTAATTTTCATGACAACCTTGGGAGGAGGTAAACTATCCTAATTCCATGGATGTGGAAATTGAATTAGAGAGGTTAAATGACATAAGTACTTGCCTAGATTTGATCCCTTGATTTTCTGACACATAAAGCCATGTTCTTTCACTAATCCCATTGCCTGAGATTTGCTGACCTTATGCACACAAATAAATCAATGATCCATTCATAGGGATGTTAAGTAGCTGTCATGTCATAATAGCAGTAACACTGAGATAGAGCACATCCTCACAAGTGGCCCACCAAACTTAAGGTACCAGGCTTCCTTTAACAAAACTTTTGTAAGAAAATTACTGTTACAGATATCTATGCAATCATAGACTTAGATATTTTTTTTTACCTTGAAGATACCTTTCAGATCTTTTAATTCAATCCCTTCATTTTACAGAGGAGAAAAATGATATCTAGGAGGTGAAATGTCTTGTCCGAAGTCCCATAGCAAGTGAGAGGATTAGACCTCAGAATGACTATTGACATCCTGCTTCTCTTGCAGCTATTCCACATTTCCTATATTATCCAGTCAGTTACAGAATATGGAGACAATAAAAGGAGGACAAGCAGTTCTGACTAGTATTTTCTGACTTCCATTACTTTACTCTAGGAGAAAATAGCAAGGATATGAGAGGTAGGCAGCTGGAGTTTGGAAACTAGGGAGGAACCAAAAACCTATATCACCAGCATTGGACATTGGATGGACTTCCCCCTTATTGTGAAACATATCAGCAAATAGTGGAATATGTCCAGAGTGCCAGGCAAAGTTTGGACAACATTGGGAGCAAACAGAAACCCTGACAGTCTTGCTGACTTTTTTGGTTAACACCTCACATATGTAGAGGCTTTCTAGACTAGAAAATTTAACATATTCAGGTATTCTGCTAAGAACTACAAAGAAGTATTGCCCTTTTTACAGTAACTTCTAACATTTATAGTTTGATGAACAAAAGGAGAAAGCTCTGTTATCTCCTCTCTGGGGAAGGTGATAATGGGTGATACTACTTCCATTTGGCAGAGGGGGGAATTGCCATCAGACTGTGGGGCTGTCCATCAAGTCTCAAGTGCTTGTCAAGTCCATGGGGTCACAACTCAGTGCATTCTGAGGGGAGCCAAGCCCTTTTACTCAGCCACAAATGATGGCATCAGGACAGAGGTAAATCACATACTAACAGGGCAGGACCAACTTGTCTCTCAGACGACTTGTCCTCAAATCTCTATTCAGGGAGGACATTATCTAAGTAATGGAGCAATAAAATCACCATTTCTTTGTGGAAAGTCTAAAAAAATGTATGTATACTCAAATATTTGAACACTTTGGTTATAAGGCAATATCCCTTTCATGATGAGAAAACCACATAATAAAGATTTCTAAGACAACCTGAATCATTGCCATCACAAAGCTTATGAGTAGCAAATGTATGTGGACATTTAACTTTATTGCTATTTACAATCCTAGGAACTTCATTGCTAGAACCATTATTAAGTCATATAGCACAAAAAAATAGGGGGTAGATCATGCTTTCTAAGATGAAGTTGTTGACATTTTTGAATCGTATCCAATATGAATACTAAAGAATTTATTTTAAGCCACAAGCACCCTTTTACATAATATTAAAGCAATTTTTAACCAGCCTTTAAACATATATTTATGACTCTAGAAAACATAATCACAACAAAAACTTATTATGTTATTTTGTAGTTACAATCTTTAAAGACTTATTTATAAATAATTTGCAATTGTGGAGATATAGACCTCTGAGCAAGTACTACATTTCTAGTTCATCTTTTTTATTTATTTTTTAAATCTGATATAGTATGGTAAACTTTAAAACAGAAGTTCATAATGTTTAGGAATGTGGGTTCCAGAGCAAAACAGCCTATTGCTGAAATCTTGGCTCTTCTCCATCATAGTTGCTCAAACTTGCATCACTTCCTTCTGTTTTCTCATGTGTGAAAGGGGTAATAACAGTAACTTCCTTGAAAAATGAATACAAAGATCCAAAGAAAATTTAAATAAAGATCAGGGCCTTGAGCATTATTAGCACTGGATGCATTTTGTTATTATCAGCATCCCAAGCTAGCAATGGCCGAGGTAATTTCAAGTGATGTGTCTTGCCCAAATTTTTTGGCAGCTTTGCTTTATTTAGAAAAAAAGTAACTGAGTTAGTGTGATGATTGGAGATGATTTGTAAAATCTCAAAGCTAAATTTTTTTTATGAGAGAGAAATACCGGGGAAGTAGTTTTTTAAATGTTTGTATCTTTGTTATTAAAGAATAAATAAAGAATGTCACCAGTGCTTTGGCCCTGTCATAAAAGAAGCAGAATTACTTCCATGGGCTTTCTCCAAGGCTTGCTGTATGCCTCAGGGTTAAAAGGCAGTGACCATAGCAACCTCAAGTTTATTTCTGTGATTCCTTGCAGTAACACCCTTCATTGAAGGTATCTATAAGAATCATTTTTATTACAAACATAAGACCCTACTTAATACATGTGAAAAGACACCCAGAGAGAACAATTCTTAGCCAAGTCTCAGAGTATATTAATGGCAAGATTGAGTTAGGAACCCTTATCTAACAGAAAATATACATGCCCTGCTATTATTCTCAGATTGAGGAAAAAGATGAGTAGTCAGATGTATCTGAAAAAAACTATTGTTTGCTAAGCAAAAGGCAAGTTTGGTTGCAGAGCTCAGTCATTTAGAACAAAGGAGGAAAAACAGATTTACTAGTGTTTTGGGGAAGTGGTGTTGGGGCTTAGGAGACTGACTCATTTCCAGAAGCAGGGAAATTAGGGTGAGAGAGTAATGCAATTTACATCAGGAGCCAATCTTTCACTAAAGTTGTATTTTATTCAATATATTTTTTGCATTAATTTCAATTGTTTCAGACAATGCTTTATAATGTGGTCTTAATTATTGAGTTATTTGGTGTCTTCAATGCTGTGTCTGAGATGAATGCCTCACTCGCCTCACTTTTGTCCTACCCTGGTTAAAATGTGTGTACTGAAGAAGGGCTGGCATTGACTAGAAAGGGTGGGTTCACATCCAGTTCTGTGGTCCCTTGGGACTAGGGTTAGTGAGCAGTGTATTTTCTCCTGATCTTAAATAATTGTAGCATTTCATTCTCACTATATGTTACAAATCTGAAATCGAAATGGCTCTCTAATACTATTTTTCAATATTTCAAGGTGATATTAGAAAACTGAGAAGGAAAAAAGGTTGTAATACCTCTTCCCTTCTGTTCAGCCTATTCTCAACCTTTTCTACTTGCTTTATGCAGTAGATTGATGCCTTCACCTCCTCCTTTTTGAGATGGTGGCTCTCTGCCTCTGCTTGCAATTAATCTATATCTTCAATACCCATAAGGTCTTTCTTCCAATGTCAAAGGTATAGAAACCTGAACTTCTGTCCAAAGCTAATTATGCCACCAAGATTGTAATCCCAGTACTCTTTCATTTTCTGTTTTTAATTTTTCTTTCTCTCAGCGATACTTTGGTTTTCAAGTACAGTGCCACAAGTCTTCTAATTTATAAACTGACATTAGTCCAAAAGCCGAGCCATTATTTTCCACCTCATTTTTTTTTTTACTTTGCAAATTGATGGGAACAGTCATCTTCACAATTTTTATGTCTCACCTCCACAGCCTTCTATGGTTCACTGCAATCAATTTCAACCATCACCGCACTACCCAATTCACTCTCTTCTCTGGCAATCATAACCTGATAGCCATTAATACCCAACCCAATGGACAATTAAATCTACGTGACTTGAACTTTGTAGATTCTTTGTAATTTATACCACTGCCAATTAGGTCTTTGAACTCTCTCCTTGCTTGTCTTCTTTACCATCTGGATCTTATTCTGCTTTCTGGTTTTCCTCTTGTTTGGCTTCTTCACCACCGCCTATTTTTGCTAATCCTTTATTTATTCATTCAGTTTTTTCTTTTTAAAATTCTAATTCCTAGCCCCATTTCTCTAAACAACTATCCGTGGACATATTTAATGCCAGAATGACTTAGAATGTTTTATGCAAGGATCACAGGCGTAACCTCACCAGCTAAAACATCTCCTGGTGAATTGCACTCATACTCATCACCCAGTTTGCACAGAAACATAGGAAGACATTAACCAGCTCATTTTTATATTTGATGATTATTTGATTATCTGTTTTGAATCATCTTAGTTTTAATATTATCATAATTACTTGAAAATACCTCTAACGTTCTTTTACACAGCATGTTTCACTAGCCAAGTAATTCATTAGGCACTATTTAATAGTCCTACTCTCATTACCCTCACAATATATTAAATAGCCTCTGAGTAGGTAACTTATTCTCCACTTCTCTAGAACCTGTCATCTATTATCGATCCATCATCTACTATCTATCTATCTATCTATCTATCTATCATCTAATTTTCCCAGAGATATTCTCTAGTTTGACTTTAATAACCTTAATTGTTTGTTTGTCTGTCTTGCAGATTATTATAAACCTCATTATGTACTCTTGTAGACACAGGGTGTCTTTTAACACCTTTGCGGCATTTGTTTAACCTTTATTGTGTATGTAGGACTAAGTTCATCCTGAATAATGGATAAAACACCACCTACTAATCATTAAAATTCCATAAAATTAAAAAAATAATATTCCACATCAAAATACCTTTTTGTTAAAATACTCCTGTATTTATTTGTGTATCTTGAACAGAACATGTAGAGAAGAAAGTGGAAGGGAGGAAAGTGTAATTGGCACACAAAATTTTGTACCTGAACATTTTTAGTGAATGAAGCCCCCTAATACTTGAGAAGGGCAAGTAGCTAGAACAATAATAAAGGGCTATGGACCCAAGGTGATGTTACTTTGGACTTACTCTTACTCCTGAAGAAACTACCCTCCTTTTGAACTTATTTTTTTTTTTACATGGATCAATAAAGTTTAATGATAGTACATAACCACGCAGGAATTGTCCTCAGGTTTAAATGAGAGGTTTGCTTTGGAAAATTCTCCATAAACAAGAGTTCCATTAATTCGTCTGCTGATCTGTGGAACGCTAGTGGGGTTTTTTATTACAAATTCAGGGCATTTAAGAATATATTTTGTTTTTCTGATATCATAGTGAAAAGCATGACACTGTCTTCTAAGAACATATTTTATTCTACACTGGCAATGCATAGTTTCATATTTTGTGGGTAGGAAACTTTTTTTCTGAAATGTTTCTTTGAGGTGGGTGTAGACTGCCATCTTAATCATAGTCATAATATAGAAGCAGTAGTAGTAGTATAGCAGTAGTGCCCTATTAGTAGTAAATGCAGAGAAGAAATCATTTTAAATCTTTTTTTTTAAGATTTTATTTATTTATTCATGAGAGACACAGAGAGTAGGCAGAGACACGGCCAGAGTGAGAAGCAGGCTCCGGTGCAGGTAGCTGAGGCAGGCTCGATCGGCAGGACTCCAGGATCATGCTTAGCAGAAGGCAGATGCTCACCGTTGAGTCAAACCAGCATCTCTCATCTTAAGCTTTTATGGCAAAATGGATCCTAATTCCAATAAGTATACTTATGGCTGACAAAATTGATAACTAAACATTGTAAAAGAAGTGAGATTGAAATCAGGCTATTTATCACAGGGATATAATCATAACTTAGGGATCCTTGGTGGCGCAGCGGTTTGGCGCCTGCCTTTGGCCA
>NW_023331425.1:0-40056 GCF_011100685.1 Canis lupus familiaris
GAATCGAATCGAAACACAAAGAATCGAATCGAATCGAATTCGAAAGAATCGAATTGAATTGAAATGAGAAGAATCGAATCGAATTGCATCGAATCGAAAATAATTGAATCGAATTGAAAAAAATAATCAAATCGAGTCGAATCAAAAATAATTGGAATTGAATCGAATCGATAATCGAACCGAATCGAATCCAATCGAGTCGAATCGAAAATAATCGAATCGAATCAAATGGATTCAAAAACAATTAAATCGAATCGAAAAGAATCGAATGGAATCGAAAAGAATCAAACCGAATCAAAAAGAATCGAAAAGAATTGAATCAAGAAGAATCGAAATGAATTGAATCGAGTAGAATCACATCGAAGCTAGGGTAAAAGAATCGAATCGAATCAAAAATTATCTAAATCAATCCAATGAAATCCAAAAGAATTGAATCGAATCGAATCGAAAAGATTCGAATCGAAATGTAACAAGTGGAATCCAAATGATCGAATCGAATCAAATCGAAAAGAATCGAATCGAAAAGAATCGAATTGAATTGAATCGATTCGAGAAGAATCGAATCGAAAAGAATCGAATCGAATCGAAAAGAATCGAATCGAAGAGAATATAATCGAAACAAAAAGAATCGAATCGAATCGAATCAAAAAGAATCGAATCGAAACGACAAGAGGCGAATCGAATCGAATCGAAAAGAATCAAATTGAAAAGAATCGAATCGAAAAAATCGAATCAAAAAGAATCGAATCGAATCGTATCGAATCGAAAAGAATCGAAAAGAATAGAATCGAATGGAATCGAATCGAAAAGAATCAATCGAATCGAATTGAATAGAAAAGAATCGAATAGATTCGAATCGACACGAATCGAAAAAAGTCGAAACGAATCGAATCATATCAAAGCGCAAAGAATCGAATCGAGTCCAAAAGAATCGAATCGAACTGAATCGAAAAGAATCGAATCGAACAGACCGAAAAGAATCGAATCGAAGAGAATCGTATCGAATCGAATCGAATAGAACCGAAAGAATCGAATCGATTCCAATCGACCTGAATCGAAAAGAATCGAATCGAACAGTATCGAATCTAATTGAAATGAATCGAATCAAATAAAATAGAAGAGAATCAAATCGAAACGAAAAGAATCGAATCGAATCGAATTGAAAAGAATTGAATCAAATCGAAAAGAATCGAATCGAAATGAAAAGAATCGAATCGAATCGATCGAAATGATCGATTTGAAAAGTATCGAGTTGAATCGAATCAAATCGAAAAGAATCAAATCGAATCGTATGGAATCAAAAAGAATCAAATCAAATCGAATCGAAAAGAATAGAACCGTATTTCATTGAATCGAAAAGAATTGAATCGAAAAGAATCGAGTCGAATCAAAACGAATCGAATCAAATCGAAAAGAATCGTATCGATTTGAATCGAAAAGAATCGGATCGAATCTTATATACTTGAATCAAAAAGAATCGAGTCGATTCAAATCAAAAAAATCAAACCGAATAGAAAAGAATCGAATCGAAAAGAAAAGAATCGATTCAAATCGAAAACCGAAAGGAATCAAAACGATTCGAATGGATACGAAACGAATCGAATCGAAAATAATAGAATCGAATCGTACCGAACCGAAATGAAAATAATCAAATGGAATCGAATTGAAAATAACCGAATCAAATCAAATCGAAAATAATTGAAGCGGGGATTCCTGGGAGGGGCAGCGGTTTAGTGCCTGCCTTTGGCCCAGGGCGCGATCCTGGAGACCCGGGATCAAATCCCACATAGGGCTCCCGGTGCTTGGAGCTTGCTTCTCCCTCTGCCTATCTCTGCCTCTCTCTCTCTCTGTGACTATCATAAATAAATAAAAAATTTAGAAAAAAAAGAAAATAATTGAAGCGAATCTAATAGAAAATAGTTGATTCGCATTGAATCGAATCGAAAAACATCGAAATGAATTGAATTGAAAATAATGAAATCGAATCGAAAATAATCGAATCGAAAGTAATCTTATCGAATCGAAAATAATCGAATCGAATCGAATCGAAAATAATTGAACCGAGTCGATCGAATTGAGTTGAAAATAATCGAATCAAACCGAATTGAATCGAAAATAATCGAATCGAATCGAATAGAAAAGAATCGAATGGAATCGAAAAGAATCGAATCATATCGAATTGAATCGAAAAGAATCGAATCGAAGAGAACCGAAAAGAATCGAATCGAATACAATCGAAAAGAATCGTATCGAATCGAATCGAATTGAATCGAAAAGAATCGATTCCAATCGAATTGAATTGAATAGAATCGAATCGAACAGTACCGAATCGAATTGATAAGATTCGAATCAAGTAAAATCGAAAAGAATCTAATTGAAACGAAAAGAATCCAATCGAATCGAATTGAAAGGAATCGAATCGAAAAAATCGAATCGAAAAGAATCGAGTTGAGTTGAATCGAATCGAATCATATCGAATCGAAAAGAATCGAACCGAATCGAATTGAGTTGAAAAGAATTGAATCGAACTGAATCAAAAAGAATCGAATCGACCTGAATAGAAAAGAATCGAATCGAAATGTAACAAATTGAATCCAAATGATCGAATCGAATCAAATCGAAAAGAATCGAGCAGAATCGAATCGAAACGAAAAGAATCGAACTGAAAATAATCGAATCGAATCGAATCGAAGAATCGAACAGAATTGAATCGAACGAAAAGAATCTTATCGAATCGAATCGAATCGAATGGAGAAGAATCAAATCGAACCGAATCGAAAAGAACTGAATCGAAAAGAATCGAATCGAAGAGAATCTAATCGAAACGAAAGGAATCAAATCGAATCCAAAACAATAGAATCGAAACGAAAAGAGGCGAATCGAATCGAATCGAAAAGAAGCGAAAGAAAAAAATCGAATCGAATCGAATCGAAAAGAATCGAATTAAAAAAAAGAATCGAAACATTCGAATCGAAATGAATCGAATCGAATTAAATCGGTTGAAAAGATCGAATCAAAAAACATCAAAGAGAATCGAAACGAATCGAATCAAATCGAATTGAAAAGAATCGTATCAAATCAAATCTAAAAGAATCGAATCGGGATCCCTGGGTGGTGCAGCGGTTTACCGCCTGCCTTTGGCCCAGGGCGCGATCCTGGAGACCCGGGATCGAATCCCATGTCGGGCTCCCGGTGCATGGAGCCTGCTTCTCCCACTGCCTATGTCTCTGCCCCTCTCTCTCTTTCTCTCTGTGACTATCATAAATAATAAAAATAAAAAAATAAATAAAAATAATCGAATCGAATCGAATCGAATCAAAAAGAATGGAATCGAATTGATTCGCATTGAAAAGAATCGATCGAATCGTATTGAATCGAAAAGAATCGAATCGAATCGAATCGAAGAATCGAATCGAAACGAATCGAATCGAAAAGAATCGAATCGAAAAGAATCGAATCGAAGAATATCAAATCGAATTGAAAAGAATTGACTCAAATCGAAAAGAATCGAATCGAAACACAAAGAATCGAATCGAATCGAATTCGAAAGAATCGAATTGAATTGAAATGAGAAGAATCGAATCGAATTGCATCGAATCGAAAATAATTGAATCGAATTGAATAAAAAATAATCAAATCGAGTCGAATCAAAAATAATTGGAATTGAATCGAATCGATAATCGAACCGAATCGAATCCAATCGAGTCGAATCGAAAATAATCGAATCGAATCAAATGGATTCAAAAACAATTAAATCGAATCGAAAAGAATCGAATGGAATCGAAAAGAATCAAACCGAATCAAAAAGAATCGAAAAGAATTGAATCAAGAAGAATCGAAATGAATTGAATCGAGTAGAATCACATCGAAGCTAGGGTAAAAAATCGAATCGAATCAAAAATTATCTAATCAATCCAATGAAATCCAAAAGAATTGAATCGAATCGAATCGAAAAGATTCGAATCGAAATGTAACAAGTGGAATCCAAATGATCGAATCGAATCAAATCGAAAAGAATCGAATCGAAAAGAATCGAATTGAATTGAATCGATTCGAGAAGAATCGAATCGAAAAGAATCGAATCGAATCGAAAAGAATCGAATCGAAGAGAAATAATCGAAACAAAAAGAATCGAATCGAATCGAATCAAAAAGAATCGAATCGAAAACAAGAGGCGAATCGAATCGAATCGAAAAGAATCAAATTGAAAAGAATCGAATCGAAAAAAAATCGAATCAAAAAGAATCGAATCGAATCGTATCGAATCGAAAAGAATCGAAAAGAATAGAATCGAATGGAATCGAATCGAAAAGAATCAATCGAATCGAATTGAATAGAAAAGAATCGAATAGATTCGAATCGACACGAATCGAAAAAAGTCGAAACGAATCGAATCATATCAAAGCGCAAAGAATCGAATCGAGTCCAAAAGAATCGAATCGAACTGAATCGAAAAGAATCGAATCGAACAGACCGAAAAGAATCGAATCGAAGAGAATCGTATCGAATCGAATCGAATAGAACCGAAAGAATCGAATCGATTCCAATCGACCTGAATCGAAAAGAATCGAATCGAACAGTATCGAATCTAATTGAAATGAATCGAATAATAAATAAAATAGAAGAGAATCAAATCGAAACGAAAAGAATCGAATCGAATCGAATTGAAAAGAATTGAATCAAATCGAAAAGAATCGAATCGAAATGAAAAGAATCGAATCGAATCGATCGAAATGATCGATTTGAAAAGTATCGAGTTGAATCGAATCAAATCGAAAAGAATCAAATCGAATCGTATGGAATCAAAAAGAATCAAATCAAATCGAATCGAAAAGAATAGAACCGTATTTCATTGAATCGAAAAGAATTGAATCGAAAAAGAATCGAGTCGAATCAAAACGAATCGAATCAAATCGAAAAGAATCGTATCGATTTGAATCGAAAAGAATCGGATCGAATCTTATATACTTGAATCAAAAAGAATCGAGTCGATTCAAATCAAAAAAATCAAACCGAATAGAAAAGAATCGAATCGAAAAGAAAAGAATCGATTCAAATCGAAAACCGAAAGGAATCAAAACGATTCGAATGGATACGAAACGAATCGAATCGAAATAATAGAATCGAATCGTACCGAACCGAAATGAAAATAATCAAATGGAATCGAATTGAAAATAACCGAATCAAATCAAATCGAAAATAATTGAAGCGGGGATTCCTGGAGGGGCAGCGGTTTAGTGCCTGCCTTTGGCCCAGGACGCAATCCTGGAGACCCGGGATCAAATCCCACATAGGGCTCCCGGTGCTTGGAGCTTGCTTCTCCCTCTGCCTATCTCTGCCTCTCTCTCTCTCTCTGTGACTATCATAAATAAATAAAAAATTTAGAAAAAAAAGAAAATAATTGAAGCGAATCTAATAGAAAATAGTTGATTCGCATTGAATCGAATCGAAAAACATCGAAATGAATTGAATTGAAAATAATGAAATCGAATCGAAAATAATCGAATCGAAAGTAATCTTATCGAATCGAAAATAATCGAATCGAATCGAATCGAAAATAACTGAACCGAGTCGATCGAATTGAGTTGAAAATAATCGAATCAAACCGAATTGAATCGAAAATAATCGAATCGAATCGAATAGAAAAGAATCGAATGGAATCGAAAAGAATCGAATCATATCGAATTGAATCGAAAAGAATCGAATCGAAGGAACCGAAAAGAATCGAATCGAATACAATCGAAAAGAATCGTATCGAATCGAATCGAATTGAATCGAAAAGAATCGATTCCAATCGAATTGAATTGAATAGAATCGAATCGAACAGTACCGAATCGAATTGATAAGATTCGAATCAAGTAAAATCGAAAAGAATCTAATTGAAACGAAAAGAATCCAATCGAATCGAATTGAAAGGAATCGAATCGAAAAAATCGAATCGAAAAGAATCGAGTTGAGTTGAATCGAATCGAATCATATCGAATCGAAAAGAATCGAACCGAATCGAATTGAGTTGAAAAGAATTGAATCGAACTGAATCAAAAAGAATCGAATCGACCTGAATAGAAAAGAATCGAATCGAAATGTAACAAATTGAATCCAAATGATCGAATCGAATCAAATCGAAAAGAATCGAGCAGAATCGAATCGAAACGAAAAGAATCGAACTGAAAATAATCGAATCGAATCGAATCGAATCGAATCGAACAGAATTGAATCGAACGAAAAGAATCTTATCGAATCGAATCGAATCGAATGGAGAAGAATCAAATCGAACCGAATCGAAAAGAACTGAATCGAAAAGAATCGAATCGAAGAGAATCTAATCGAAACGAAAGGAATCAAATCGAATCCAAAACAATAGAATCGAAACGAAAAGAGGCGAATCGAATCGAATCGAAAAGAAGCGAATAGAAAAAAATCGAATCGAATCGAATCGAAAAGAATCGAATTAAAAAGAATAGAATCGAAACATTCGAATCGAAATGAATCGAATCGAATTAAATCGGTTGAAAAGATCGAATCAAAAAACATCAAAGAGAATCGAAACGAATCGAATCAAATCGAATTGAAAAGAATCGTATCAAATCAAATCTAAAAGAATCGAATCGGGATCCCTGGGTGGTGCAGCGGTTTACCGCCTGCCTTTGGCCCAGGGCGCGATCCTGGAGACCCGGGATCGAATCCCATGTCGGGCTCCCGGTGCATGGAGCCTGCTTCTCCCACTGCCTATGTCTCTGCCCCTCTCTCTCTTTCTCTCTGTGACTATCATAAATAATAAAAATAAAAAAATAATAAAAATAATCGAATCGAATCGAATCGAATCAAAAAGAATGGAATCGAATTGATTCGCATTGAAAAGAATCGATCGAATCGTATTGAATCGAAAAGAATCGAATCGAATCGAATCGAAGAATCGAAACGAAACGAATCGAATAGAAAAGAATCGAATCGAAAAGAATCGAATCGAAGAATATCAAATCGAATTGAAAAGAATTGACTCAAATCGAAAAGAATCGAATCGAAACACAAAGAATCGAATCGAATCGAATTCGAAAGAATCGAATTGAATTGAAATGAGAAGAATCGAATCGAATTGCATCGAATCGAAAATAATTGAATCGAATTGAATAAAAAATAATCAAATCGAGTCGAATCAAAAATAATTGGAATTGAATCGAATCGATAATCGAACCGAATCGAATCCAATCGAGTCGAATCGAAAATAATCGAATCGAATCAAATGGATTCAAAAACAATTAAATCGAATCGAAAAGAATCGAATTGAATCGAAAAGAATCAAACCGAATCAAAAAGAATCGAAAAGAATTGAATCAAGAAGAATCGAAATGAATTGAATCGAGTAGAATCAATCGAAGCTAGGGTAAAAGAATCGAATCGAATCAAAAATTATCTAAATCAATCCAATGAAATCCAAAAGAATTGAATCGAATCGAATCGAAAAGATTCGAATCGAAATGTAACAAGTGGAATCCAAATGTTCGAATCGAATCAAATCGAAAAGAATCGAATCGAAAAGAATCGAATTGAAATGAATCGATTCGAGAAGAATCGAATCGAAAAGAATCGAATTGAAATGAATCGATTCGAGAAGAATCGAATCGAAAAGAATCGAATCGTATCAAATCGAATCGAATCGAAAAGAATCGAATCGAAGAGAATAGAATCGAAACGAAAAGAATCGAATCGAATCGAATCAAAAAGAATCGAATCGAAACGACTGAGGCGAATCGAATCGAATCGAAAAGAATCAAATTGAAAAGAATCGAATCAAATTGAAAAGAATCGAATCGAAAAAATCGAATCAAAAAGAATCGAATCGAATCGTATCGATCGAAAAGAATCGAAAAGAATAGAATCGAATGGAATCGAATCGAAAAGAATCAATCGAATCGAATTGAATAGAAAAGAATCGAATAGATTCGAATCGACACGAATCGAAAAAAGTCGAAACGAATCGAATCATATCAAAGCGCAAAGAATCGAATCGAATCCAAAAGAATCGAATCGAACTGAATCGAAAAGAATCGAATGAACAGACCGAAAAGAATCGAATCGAAGAGAATCGTATCGAATCGAATCGAATAGAACCGAAAGAATCGAATCGATTCCAATCGACCTGAATCGAAAAGAATCGAATCGAACAGTACCGAATCGAATTGATAAGATTCGAATCAAATAAAATCAAAAGAATCTAATTGAAACGAAAAGAATCCAATCGAATCGAATTGAAAGGAATCGAATTGAAAAAATCGAATCGAAAAGAATCGATGAGTTGAATCGAATCGAATCATATCGAATCGAAAAGAATCGAATCGAATCGAATTGAAAAGAATCGAATCGAACTGAATCAAAAAGAATCGAATCGAACTGAATAGAAAAGAATCGAATCGAAATGTAACAAATTGAATCCAAATGATCGAATCGAATCAAATCGAAAAGAATCGAGCAGAATCGAATCGAAACGAAAAGAATCGAACTGAAAATAATCGAATCGAATCGAATCGAATAGAATCGAATAGAATTGAATCGAACGAAAAGAATCTTATCGAATCGAATCGAAAAGAATCGAATCGAATCGAATGGAGAAGAATCAAATCGAACCGAATCGAAAAGAACTGAATCGAAAAGAATCGAATCGAAGAGAATCTAATCGAAACGAAAAGAATCAAATCGAATCCAAAAGAATAGAATCGAAACGAAAAGAGGCGAATCGAATCGAATCGAAAAGAAGCGAATAGAAAAAAATCGAATCGAATCGAATCGAAAAGAATCGAATTGAAAAGAATAGAATCGAAAAATTCGAATCGAATCAAATCGAAATGAATCGAATCGAATTAAATCGGTTGAAAAGATCGAATCAAAAAACATCAAAGAGAATCGAAACGAATCGAATTGAATCAAATCGAATTGAAAAGAATCGTATCAAATCAAATCTAAAAGAATCGAATCGAATCGAATCAAAAAGAATGGAATCGAATTGATTCGCATCGAAAAGAATCGATCGAATCGTATTGAATCGAAAAGAATCGAATCGAATGGAATCGAATCGAATCGAAAAGAATCGAATCGAATCGAAAAGAATTGAATCGAAGATATCAAATCGAATTGAAAAGAATTGACTCAAATCGAAAAGGATCGAATCGAAACACAAAGAATCGAATCGAATCGAATTCGAAAGAATCGAATTGAATTGAAATGAGAAGAATCGAATCGAATTGCATCGAATCGAAAATAATTGAATCGAATTGAATAAAAAATAATCAAATCGAGTCGAATCAAAAATAATTGGAATTGAATCGAATCGATAATCGAACCGAATCGAATCCAATCGAGTCGAATCGAAAATAATCGAATCGAATCAAATGGATTCAAAAACAATTAAATCGAATCGAAAAGAATCGAATGGAATCGAAAAGAATCAAACCGAATCAAAAAGAATCGAAAAGAATTGAATCAAGAAGAATCGAAATGAATTGAATCGAGTAGAATCACATCGAAGCTAGGGTAAAAGAATCGAATCGAATCAAAAATTATCTAAATCAATCCAATGAAATCCAAAAGAATTGAATCGAATCGAATCGAAAAGATTCGAATCGAAATGTAACAAGTGGAATCCAAATGATCGAATCGAATCAAATCGAAAAGAATCGAATCGAAAAGAATCGAATTGAATTGAATCGATTCGAGAAGAATCGAATCGAAAAGAAGCGAATCGTATCAAATCGAATCGAATCGAAAAGAATCGAATCGAAGAGAATATAATCGAAACAAAAAGAATCGAATCGAATCGAAAAAAAGAATCGAATCGAAACGACAAGAGGCGAATCGAATCGAATCGAAAAGAATCAAATTGAAAAGAATCGAATCAAATTGAAAAGAATCGAATCGAAAAAATCGAATCAAAAAGAATCGAATCGAATCGTATCGAATCGAAAAGAATAGAATCGAATGGAATCGAATCGAAAAGAATCAATCGATCGAATTGAATAGAAAAGAATCGAATAGATTCGAATCGACACGAATCGAAAAAAAAGTCGAAACGAATCGAACATCATATCAAAGCGCAAAGAATCGAATCGAGTCAAAAAGAATCGAATCGAACTGAAATCGAAAAGATCGAATCGAACAGACCGAAAAGAATCGAATCGAAGAGAATCGTATCGAATCGAATCGAATAGAAACCGAAAGAATCAAATCGATTCCAATCGACCTGAATCGAAAGAATCGAATCGAACAGTATCGAATCTAATTGAAATGAATCGAATCAAATAAATAGAAGAGAATCAAATCGAAACGAAAAGAATCGAATCGAATCGAATTGAAAAGAATTGAATCAATCGAAAAGAATCGAATCGAAATGAAAAGAATCGAATCGAATCGATCGAAATGATCGATTTGAAAAGTATCGAGTTGAATCGAATCAAATCGAAAAGAATCAAATCGAATCGTATGGAATCAAAAAGAATCAAATCAAATCGAATCGAAAAGAATAGAACCGTATTTCATTGAATCGAAAAGAATTGAATCGAAAAGAATCGAGTCGAATCAAAACGAATCGAATCAAATCGAAAAGAATCGTATCGATTTGAATCGAAAAGAATCGGATCGAATCTTATATACTTGAATCAAAAAGAATCGAGTCGATTCAAATCAAAAAATCAAACCGAATAGAAAAGAATCGAATCGAAAAGAAAAGAATCGATTCAAATCGAAAACCGAAAGGAATCAAAACGATTCGAATGGATACGAAACGAATCGAATCGAAATAATAGAATCGAATCGTACCGAACCGAAATGAAAATAATCAAATGGAATCGAATTGAAAATAACCGAATCAAATCAAATCGAAAATAATTGAAGCGGGGATTCCTGGGAGGGGCAGCGGTTTAGTGCCTGCCTTTGGCCCAGGGCGCGATCCTGGAGACCCGGGATCAAATCCCACATAGGGCTCCCGGTGCTTGGAGCTTGCTTCTCCCTCTGCCTATCTCTGCCTCTCTCTCTCTCTCTGTGACTATCATAAATAAATAAAAAATTTAGAAAAAAAAAGAAAATAATTGAAGCGAATCTAATAGAAAATAGTTTGATTCGCATTGAATCGAATCGAAAAACATCGAAATGAATTGAATTGAAAATAATGAAATCGAATCGAAAATAATCGATCGAAAGTAATCTTATCGAATCGAAAATAATCGAATCGAATCGAATCGAAAATAATTGAACCGAGTCGATCGAATTGAGTTGAAAATAATCGAATCAAACCGAATTGAATCGAAATAATCGAATCGAATCGAATAGAAAAGATCGAATGGAATCGAAAGAATCGAATTCATATCGAATTGAATCGAAAAGAATCGAATCGAAGAGAACCGAAAAGAATCGAATCGAATACAATCGAAAAGAATCGTATCGAATCGAATCGAATTGAATCGAAAAGAATCGATTCCAATCGAATTGAATTGAATAGAATCGAATCGAACAGTACCGAATCGAATTATAAGATTCGAATCAAGTAAAATCGAAAAGAATCTAATTGAAACGAAAAGAATCCAATCGAATCGAATTGAAAGGAATCGAATCGAAAAAATCGAATCGAAAAGAATCGAGTTGAGTTGAATCGAATCGAATCATATCGAATCGAAAAGAATCGAACCGAATCGAATTGAGTTGAAAAGAATTGAATCGAACTGAATCAAAAAGAATCGAATCGACCTGAATAGAAAAGGATCGAATCGAAATGTAACAAATTGAATCCAAATGATCGAATCGAATCAAATCGAAAAGAATCGAGCAGAATCGAATCGAAACGAAAAGAATCGAACTGAAAATAATCGAATCGAATCGAATCGAATAGAATCGAACAGAATTGAATCGAACGAAAAGACTCTTATCGAATCGAATCGAATCGAATGGAGAAGAATCAAATCGAACCGAATCGAAAAGAACTGAATCGAAAAGAATCGAATCGAAGAGAATCTAATCGAAACGAAAGGAATCAAATCGAATCCAAAACAATAGAATCGAAAAACGAAAAGAGGCGAATCGAATCGAATCGAAAAGAAGCGAAAGAAAAAATCGAATCGAATCGAATCGAAAAGAATCGAATTAAAAAGAATGGAATCGAAACATTCGAATCGAAATGAATCGAATCGAATTAAATCGTTGAAAAAGATCGAATCAAAAACATCAAAGAGAATCGAAACGAATCGAATCAAATCGAATTGAAAAGAATCGTATCAAATCAAATCTAAAAGAATCGAATCGGGATCCCTGGGTGGTGCAGCGGTTTTACCAGCCTGCCTTTGGCCAGGGCGCGATCCTGGAGACCCGGGATCGAATCCCATGTCGGGCTCCCCGGTGCATGGAGCCTGCTTCTCCCACTGCCTATGTCTCTGCCCCTCTCTCTCTTTCTCTCTGTGACTATCATAAATAAGTAAAAATAAAAAAAATAAATAAAAATAATCGAATCGAATCGAATCGAATCAAAAGAATGGAATCGAATTGATTCGCATTGAAAAGAATCGATCGAAATCGTATTGAATCGAAAAGAATCGAATCGAATCGAATCGAAGAATCGAATCGAAACGAATCGAATCGAAAAGAATCGAATCGAAAAGAATCGAATCGAAGAATATCAAATCGAATTGAAAAGAATTGACTCAAATCGAAAAGAATCGAATCGAAAACACAAGAATCGAATCGAATCGAATTCGAAGAATCGAATTGAATTGAAATGAGAGAATCGAATCGAATTGCATCGAATCGAAAATAATTGAATCGAATTGAATAAAAAATAATCAAATCGAGTCGAATCAAAAATAATTGGAATTGAAATCGAATCGATAATCGAACCGAATCGAATCCAATCGAGTCGAATCGAAAATAATCGATCGAATCAAATGGATTCAAAAACAATTAAATCGAATCGAAAAGAATCGAATGGAATCGAAAAGAATCAAACCGAATCAAAAAGAATCGAAAAGAATTGAATCAAGAAGAATCGAAATGAATTGAATCGAGTAGAATCACATCGAAGCTAGGGTAAAAAATCGAATCGAATCAAAAATTATCTAAATCAATCCAATGAAATCCAAAAGATTGAATCGAATCGAATCGAAAGATTCGATCGAATGTAACAAGTGGAATCCAAATGATCGAATCGAATCAAATCGAAAAGAATCGACATCGAAAGAATCGAATTGAATTGAATCGATTCGAGAAGAATCGAATCGAAAAGAATCGAATCGAATCGAAAAGAATCGAATCGAAGAGAATATAATCGAAACAAAAAGAATCGAATCGAATCGAATCAATCGAATCGAAAACAAGAGGCGAATCGAATCGAATCGAAAAGAATCAAATTGAAAAGAATCGAATCGAAAAAATTGAATCAAAAGAGATCGAATCGTATCGAATCGAAAAGAATCGAAAAGAATAGAATCGAATGGAATCGAATCGAAAAAGAATCAATCGAATCGTAATTGAATAGAAAAGAATCGAATAGATTCGAATCGACACGAATCGAAAAAAGTCGAAACGAATCGAATCATATCAAAGCGCAAAGAATCGAATCGAGTCCAAAGAATCGAATCGAACTGAATCGAAAAGAATCGAATCGAACAGACCGAAAAGAATCGAATCGAAGAGAATCGTATCGAATCGAATCGAATAGAACCGAAAGAATCGAATCGATTCCAATCGACCTGAATCGAAAAGAATCGAATCGAACAGTATCGAATCTAATTGAAATGAATCGAATCAAATAAAATAGAAGAGAATCAAATCGAAACGAAAAGAATCGAATCGAATCGAATTGAAAAAGAATTGAATCAAATCGAAAAGAATCGAATCGAAATGAAAAGAATCGAATCGAATCGATCGAAATGATCGATTTGAAAAGTATCGAGTTGAATCGAATCAAATCGAAAAGAATCAAATCGAATCGTATGAATCAAAAAGAATCAATCAAATCGAATCGAAAAGAATAGAACCGTATTTCTATGAATCGAAAAGAATTGAAGATCGAAAAAGAATCGAGTCGAATCAAAACGAATCGAATCAAATTCGAAAAGAATCGTATCGATTGAGAATCGAAAAGAAATCGGGATCGAATCTTATATACTTGAATCAAAAAGAATCGAGTCGATTCAAATCAAAAAATCAAAACCGAATAGAAAAGAATCGAATCGGAAAAGAAAAGAATCGATTCAAATCGAAAACCGAAAGGAATCAAAACGATTCGAATGGATACGAAACGAATCGAATCGAAAATTAATAGAAATCGAATCGTACCGAACCGAAATGAAAATAATCAAATGGAATCGAATTGAAATAACCGAATCAATCAAATCGAAAATAATTGAAGCGGGGATTCCTGGGAGGGGCCAGCGGTTTAGTGCCTGCCTTTGGCCCAGGGCGCGATCCTGGAGACCCGGGATCAAATCCCACATAGGGCTCCCGGTGCTTGGAGCTTGCTTCTCCCTCTGCCTATCTCTGCCTCTCTCTCTCTCTCTGTGACTATCATAAATAAATAAAAAATTTAGAAAAAAAAAGAAAATAATTGAAGCGAATCTAATAGAAAATAGTTGATTCGCATTGAATCGAATCGAAAAACATCGAAATGAATTGAATTGAAAATAATGAAATCGAATCGAAAATAATCGAATCGAAAGTAATCTTATCGAATCGAAATAATCGAATCGAATCGAATCGAAAATAATTGAACCGAGTCGATCGAATTGAGTTGAAAATAATCGAATCAAACCGAATTGAATCGAAAATAATCGAATCGAATCGAATAGAAAAGAATCGAATGGAATCGAAAAGAATCGAATCATATCGAATTGAATCGAAAAGAATCGAATCGAAGAGAACCGAAAAGAATCGAATCGAATACAATCGAAAAGAATCGTATCGAATCGAATCGAATTGAATCGAAAAGAATCGATTCCAATCGAATTGAATTGAATAGAATCGAATCGAACAGTACCGAATCGAATTGATAAGATTCGAATCAAGTAAAATCGAAAAGAATCTAATTGAAACGAAAAGAATCCAATCGAATCGAATTGAAAGGAATCGAATCGAAAAAATCGAATCGAAAAGAATCGAGTGAGTTGAATCGAATCGAATCATATCGAATCGAAAAGAATCGAACCGAATCGAATTGAGTTGAAAAGAATTGAATCGAACTGAATCAAAAAGAATCGAATCGACCTGAATAGAAAAGGAATCGAATCGAAATGTAACAAATTGAATCCAAATGATCGAATCGAATCAAATCGAAAAGAATCGAGCAGAATCGAATCGAAACGAAAAGAATCGAACTGAAAATAATCGAATCGAATCGAATCGAATAGAATCGAACAGAATTGAATCGAACGAAAGAATCTTATCGAATCGAATCGAATCGAATGGAGAAGAATCAAATCGAACCGAATCGAAAAGAACTGAATCGAAAAGAATCGAATCGAAGAGAATCTAATCGAAACGAAAGGAATCAAATCGAATCCAAAACAATAGAATCGAAACGAAAAGAGGCGAATCGAATCGAATCGAAAAGAAGCGAAAAGAAAAAATCGAATCGAATCGAATCGAAAAGAATCGAATTAAAAGAATGGAATCGAAACATTCGAATCGAATGAATCGAATCGAATTAAATCGGTTGAAAAGATCGAATCAAAAAACATCAAGAGAATCGAAACGAATCGAATCAATCGAATTGAAAAGAATCGTATCAAATCAAATCTAAAAGAATCGAATCGGGATCCCTGGGTGGTGCAGCGGTTTACCGCCTGCCTTTGGCCCAGGGGCGCGATCCTGGAGACCCGGGATCGAATCCCATGTCGGGCTCCCGGTGCATGGAGCCTGCTTCTCCCACTGCCTATGTCTCTGCCCCCTCTCTCTCTTTCTCTCTGTGACTATCATAAATAAGTAAAATAAAAAAAATAAATAAAAATAATCGAATCGAATCGAATCGAATCAAAAGAATGGAATCGAATTGATTCGCATTGAAAAGAATCGATCGAATCGTATTGAATCGAAAAGAATCGAATCGAATCGAATCGAAGAATCGAATCGAAACGAATCGAATCGAAAAGAATCGAATCGAAAAGAATCGAATCGAAGAATATCAAATCGAATTGAAAAGAATTGACTCAAATCGAAAAGAATCGAATCGAAACACAAAGAATCGAATCGAATCGAATTCGAAAGAATCGAATTGAATTGAAATGAGAAGAATCGAATCGAATTGCATCGAATCGAAAATAATTGAATCGAATTGAATAAAAAATAATCAAATCGAGTCGAATCAAAAATAATTGGAATTGAATCGAATCGATAATCGAACCGAATCGAATCCAATCGAGTCGAATCGAAAATAATCGAATCGAATCAAATGGATTCAAAAACAATTAAATCGAATCGAAAAGAATCGAATGGAATCGAAAAAGAATCAAACCGAATCAAAAAGAATCGAAAAGAATTGAATCAAGAAGAATCGAAATGAATTGAATCGAGTAGAATCACATCGAAGCTAGGGTAAAAGAATCGAATCGAATCAAAAATTATCTAAATCAATCCAATGAAATCCAAAAGAATTGAATCGAATCGAATCGAAAAGATTCGAATCGAAATGTAACAAGTGGAATCCAAATGATCGAATCGAATCAATCGAAAAGAATCGAATCGAAAAGATCGAATTGAATTGAATCGATTCGAGAAGAATCGAATCGAAAAGAATCGAATCGAATCGAAAAGAATCGAATCGAAGAGAATATAATCGAAACAAAAAGAATCGAATCGAATCGAATCAAAAAGAATCGAATCGAAACAAGAGGCGAATCGAATCGAATCGAAAAGAATCAAATTGAAAAGAATCGAATCGAAAAAATTGAATCAAAAAGAATCGAATCGAATCGTATCGAATCGAAAAGAATCGAAAAGAATAGAATCGAATGGAATCGAATCGAAAAGAATCAATCGAATCGTATTGAATAGAAAAGAATCGAATAGATTCGAATCGACACGAATCGAAAAAAGTCGAAACGAATCGAATCATATCAAAGCGCAAAGAATCGAATCGAGTCCAAAAGAATCGAATCGAACTGAATCGAAAAGAATCGAATCGAACAGACCGAAAAGAATCGAATCGAAGAGAATCGTATCGAATCGAATCGAATAGAACCGAAAGAATCGAATCGATTCCAATCGACCTGAATCGAAAAGAATCGAATCGAAACAGTATCGAATCTAATTGAAATGAATCGAATCAAATAAAATAGAAGAGAATCAAATCGAAACGAAAAGAATCGAATCGAATCGAATTGAAAAGAATTGAATCAAATCGAAAAGAATCGAATCGAAATGAAAAGAATCGAATCGAATCGATCGAAATGATCGATTTGAAAAGTATCGAGTTGAATCGAATCAAATCGAAAAGAATCAAATCGAATCGTATGGAATCAAAAGAATCAAATCAAATCGAATCGAAAAGAATAGAACCGTATTTCATTGAATCGAAAAGAATTGAATCGAAAGAATCGAGTCGAATCAAAACGAATCGAATCAAATCGAAAAGAATCGTATCGATTTGAATCGAAAAGAATCGGATCGAATCTTATATACTTGAATCAAAAAGAATCGAGTCGATTCAAATCAAAAAAAATCAAACCGAATAGAAAAGAATCGAATCGAAAAGAAAAGAATCGATTCAAATCGAAAACCGAAAGGAATCAAAACGATTCGAATGGATACGAAACGAATCGAATCGAAAATAATAGAATCGAATCGTACCGAACCGAAATGAAAATAATCAAATGGAATCGAATTGAAAATAACCGAATCAAATCAAATCGAAAATAATTGAAGCGGGGATTCCTGGGAGGGGCAGCGGTTTAGTGCCTGCCTTTGGCCCAGGGCGCGATCCTGGAGACCCGGGATCAAATCCCACATAGGGCTCCCGGTGCTTGGAGCTTGCTTCTCCCTCTGCCTATCTCTGCCTCTCTCTCTCTCTCTGTGACTATCATAAATAAATAAAAAATTTAGAAAAAAAAAGAAATAATTGAAGCGAATCTAATAGAAAATAGTTGATTCGCATTGAATCGAATCGAAAAACATCGAAATGAATTGAATTGAAAATAATGAAATCGAATCGAAAATAATCGAATCGAAAGTAATCTTATCGAATCGAAAATAATCGAATCGAATCGAATCGAAAATAATTGAACCGAGTCGATCGAATTGAGTTGAAATAATCGAATCAAACCGAATTGAATCGAAAATAATCGAATCGAATCGAATAGAAAAGAATCGAATGGAATCGAAAAGAATCGAATCATATTGAATTGAATCGAAAAGAATCGAATCGAAGAGAACCGAAAAGAATCGAATCGAATACAATCGAAAAGAATCGTATCGAATCGAATCGAATTGAATCGAAAGAATCGATTCCAATCGAATTGAATTGAATAGAATCGAATCGAACAGTACCGAATCGAATTGATAAGATTCGAATCAAGTAAAATCGAAAGAATCTAATTGAAACGAAAAGAATCCAATCGAATCGAATTGAAAGGAATCGAATCGAAAAAAATCGAATCGAAAAGAATCGAGTTGAGTTGAATCGAATCGAATCATATCGAATCGAAAAGAATCGAACCGAATCGAATTGAGTTGAAAAGAATTGAATCGAACTGAATCAAAAAGAATCGAATCGACCTGAATAGAAAAGGATCGAATCGAAATGTAACAAATTGAATCCAAATGATCGAATCGAATCAAATCGAAAAGAATCGAGCAGAATCGAATCGAACGAAAAGAATCGAACTGAAAATAATCGAATCGAATCGAATCGAATAGAATCGAACAGAATTGAATCGAACGAAAAGAATCTTATCGAATCGAATCGAATCGAATGGAGAAGAATCAAATCGAACCGAATCGAAAAGAACTGAATCGAAAAGAATCGAATCGAAGAGAATCTAATCGAAACGAAAGGAATCAAATCGAATCCAAAACAATAGAATCGAAACGAAAAGAGGCGAATCGAATCGAATCGAAAAGAAGCGAAAAGAAAAAAATCGAATCGAATCGAATCGAAAAGAATCGAATTAAAAAGAATGGAATCGAAACATTCGAATCGAAATGAATCGAATCGAATTAAATCGGTTTGAAAAGATCGAATCAAAAACATCAAAGAGAATCGAAAACGAATCGAATCAAATCGAATTGAAAAGAATCGTATCAAATCAAAATCTAAAAGAATCGAATCGGGATCCCTGGGTGGTGCAGCGGTTACCAGCCTGCCTTTGGCCCAGGGCGCGATCCTGGAGACCCGGGATCGAATCCCATGTCGGGCTCCCGGTGCATGGGAGCCTGCTTCTCCCACTGCCTATGTCTCTGCCCCTCTCTCTCTTTCTCTCTGTGACTATCATAAATAAGTAAAAATAAAAAAAATAAATAAAAATAATCGAATCGAATCGAATCGAATCAAAAAGAATGGAATCGAATTGATTCGCATTGAAAAGAATCGATCGAATCGTAATTGAATCGAAAAGAATCGAATCGAATCGAATCGAAGAATCGAATCGAAACGAATCGAATCGAAAAGAATCGAATCGAAAAGAATCGAATCGAAGAATATCAAATCGAATTGAAAAGAATTGACTCAAATCGAAAAGAATCGAATCGAAACACAAAGAATCGAATCGAATCGAATTCGAAAGAATCGAATTGAATTGAAATGAGAAGAATCGAATCGAATTGCATCGAATCGAAAATAATTGAATCGAATTGAATAAAAATAATCAAATCGAGTCGAATCAAAAATAATTGGAATTGAATCGAATCGATAATCGAACCGAATCGAATCCAATCGAGTCGAATCGAAAATAATCGAATCGAATCAAATGGATTCAAAAACAATTAAAATCGAATCGAAAAGAATCGAATGGAATCGAAAAGAATCAAACCGAATCAAAAAGAATCGAAAAGAATTGAATCAAGAAGAATCGAAATGAATTGAATCGAGTAGAATCACATCGAAGCTAGGGTAAAAAATCGAATCGAATCAAAAATTATCTAAATCAATCCAATGAAATCCAAAAGAATTGAATCGAATCGAATCGAAAAGATTCGAATCGAAATGTAACAAGTGGAATCCAAATGATCGAATCGAATCAAATCGAAAGAATCAAATCGAAAAGAATCGAATTGAATTGAATCGATTCGAGAAGAATCGAATCGAAAAGAATCGAATCGAATCGAAAAGAATCGAATCGAAGAGAATATAATCGAAACAAAAAGAATCGAATCGAATCGAATCAAAAAGAATCGAATCGAAACGACAAGAGGCGAATCGAATCGAATCGAAAAGAATCAAATTGAAAAGAATCGAATCGAAAAAATTGAATCAAAAAGAATCGAATCGAATCGTATCGAATCGAAAAGAATCGAAAAGAATAGAATCGAATGGAATCGAATCGAAAAGAATCAATCGAATCGAATTGAATAGAAAAGAATCGAATAGATTCGAATCGACACGAATCGAAAAAAGTCGAAACGAATCGAATCATATCAAAGCGCAAAGAATCGAATCGAGTCCAAAAGAATCGAATCGAACTGAATCGAAAAGAATCGAATCGAACAGACCGAAAAGAATCGAATCGAAGAGAATCGTATCGAATCGAATCGAATAGAACCGAAAGAATCGAATCGATTCCAATCGACCTGAATCGAAAAAGAATCGAATCGAACAGTATCGAATCTAATTGAAAGAATCGAATCAAATAAAATAGAAGAGAATCAAATCGAAACGAAAGAATCGAATCGAATCGAATTGAAAAGAATTGAATCAAATCGAAAAGAATCGAATCGAAATGAAAAGAATCGAATCGAATCGATCGAAATGATCGATTTGAAAAGTATCGAGTTGAATCGAATCAAATCGAAAAGAATCAAATCGAATCGTATGGAATCAAAAAGAATCAAATCAAATCGAATCGAAAAGAATAGAACCGTATTTCATTGAATCGAAAAGAATTGAATCGAAAGAATCGAGTCGAATCAAAACGAATCGAATCAAATCGAAAAGAATCGTATCGATTTGAATCGAAAAGAATCGGATCGAATCTTATATACTTGAATCAAAAAGAATCGAGTCGATTCAAATCAAAAAAATCAAACCGAATAGAAAAGAATCGAATCGAAAAGAAAAGAATCGATTCAAATCGAAAACCGAAAGGAATCAAAACGATTCGAATGGATACGAAACGAATCGAATCGAAAATAATAGAATCGAATCGTACCGAACCGAAATGAAAATATCAAATGGAATCGAATTGAAAATAACCGAATCAAATCAAATCGAAAATAATTGAAGCGGGGATTCCTGGAGGGGCAGCGGTTTAGTGCCTGCCTTTGGCCCAGGGCGCGATCCTGGAGACCCGGGATCAAATCCCAATAGGGCTCCCGGTGCTTGGAGCTTGCTTCTCCCTCTGCCTATCTCTGCCTCTCTCTCTCTCTCTGTGACTATCATAAATAAATAAAAAATTAGAAAAAAAAAGAAAATAATTGAAGCGAATCTAATAGAAAATAGTTGATTCGCATTGAATCGAATCGAAAAACATCGAAATGAATTGAATTGAAAATAATGAAATCGAATCGAAAATAATCGAATCGAAAGTAATCTTATCGAATCGAAAATAATCGAATCGAATCGAATCGAAAATAACTGAACCGAGTCGATCGAATTGAGTTGAAAATAATCGAATCAAACCGAATTGAATCGAAAATAATCGAATCGAATCGAATAGAAAAGAATCGAATGGAATCGAAAAGAATCGAATCATATTGAATTGAATCGAAAAGAATCGAATCGAAGAGAACCGAAAAGAATCGAATCGAATACAATCGAAAAGAATCGTATCGAATCGAATCGAATTGAATCGAAAAGAATCGATTCCAATCGAATTGAATTGAATAGAATCGAATCGAACAGTACCGAATCGAATTGATAAGATTCGAATCAAGTAAAATCGAAAAGAATCTAATTGAAACGAAAAGAATCCAATCGAATCGAATTGAAAGGAATCGAATCGAAAAAATCGAATCGAAAAGAATCGAGTTGAGTTGAATCGAATCGAATCATATCGAATCGAAAAGAATCGAACCGAATCGAATTGAGTTGAAAGAATTGAATCGAACTGAATCAAAAAGAATCGAATCGACCTGAATAGAAAAGAATCGAATCGAAATGTAACAAATTGAATCCAAATGATCGAATCGAATCAAATCGAAAAGAATCAAGCAGAATCGAATCGAAACGAAAAGAATCGAACTGAAAATAATCGAATCGAATCGAATCGAATAGAATCGAACAGAATTGAATCGAACGAAAAGAATCTTATCGAATCGAATCGAATCGAATGGAGAAGAATCAAATCGAACCGAATCGAAAAGAACTGAATCGAAAAGAATCGAATCGAAGAGAATCTAATCGAAACGAAAAGGAATCAAATCGAATCCAAAACAATAGAATCGAAACGAAAAGAGGCGAATCGAATCGAATCGAAAAGAAGCGAATAAGAAAAAATCGAATCGAATCGAATCGAAAGAATCGAATTAAAAAGAATAGAATTGAAACATTCGAATCGAAATGAATCGATCGAATTAAATCGGTTGAAAAGATCGAATCAAAAAACATCAAAGAGAATCGAAACGAATCGAATCGAATCAAATCGAATTGAAAAGAATCGTATCAATCAAATCTAAAAGAATCGAATCGGGATCCCTGGGTGGTGCAGCGGTTTAGCGCCTGCCTTTGGCCCAGGCGCGATCCTGGAGACCCGGGATCGAATCCCATGTCGGGCTCCCGGTGCATGGAGCCTGCTTCTCCCACTGCCTATGTCTCTGCCCCTCTCTCTCTTTCTCTCTGTGACTATCATAAATAAATAAAATAAAAAAATAAATAAAAATAATCGAATCGAATCGAATCGAATCAAAAAGAATGGAATCGAATTGATTCGCATTGAAAAGAATCGATCGAATCGTATTGAATCGAAAAGAATCGAATCGAATCGAATCGAAGAATCGAATCGAAACGAATCGAATCGAAAAGAATCGAATCGAAAAGAATCGAATCGAAGAATATCAAATCGAATTGAAACGAATTGACTCAAATCGAAAGAATCGAATCGAAACACAAAGAATCGAATCGAATCGAATCGAATTCGAAAGAATCGAATTGAATTGAATGAGAAGAATCGAATCGAATTGCATCGAATCGAAAATAATTGAATCGAATTGAATAAAAAATAATCAAATCGAGTCGAATCAAAAATAATTGGAATGAATCGATTCGATAATCGAACCGAATCGAATCCAATCGAGTCGAATCGAAAATAATCGAATCGAATCAAATGGATTCAAAAACAATTAAATCGAATCGAAAAGAATCGAATTGAATCGAAAAGAATCAAACCGAATCAAAAAGAATCGAAAAGAATTGAATCAAGAAGAATCGAAATGAATTGAATCGAGTAGAATCAAATCGAAGCTAGGGTAAAAAATCGAATCGAATCAAAAATTATCTAAATCAATCCAATGAAATCCAAAAGAATTGAATGGAATCGAATCGAAAAGATTCGAATCGAAATGTAACAAGTGGAATCCAAATGATCGAATCGAATCAAATCGAAAAGAATCGAATCGAAAAGAATCGAATTGAATTGAATCGATTCGAGAAGAATCGAATCGAAAAGAAGCGAATCGTATCAAATCGAATCGAATCGAAAAGAATCGAATCGAATCGAAGAGAATATAATCGAAACAAAAAGAATCGAATCGAATCGAATCAAAAAGAATCGAATCGAAACGGCAAGAGGCGAATCGAATCGAATCGAAAAGAATCAAATTGAAAAGAATCGAATCAAATTGAAAAGAATCGAATCGAAAAAATCGAATCAAAAAGAATCGAATCGAATCGAAAAGAGTCGAATCGAATCGAAAAGAATAGAATCGAATGGAATCGAATCGAAAAGAATCAATCGAATCGAATTGAATAGAAAAGAATCGAATAGATTCGAATCGACACGAATCGAAAAAAGTCGAAACGAATCGAATCATATCAAAGCGAAAAGAATCGAATCGAATCAAAAAGAATCGAATCGAACTGAATCGAAAAGAATCGAATCGAACAGTACCGAATCGAATTGATAAGATTCGAATCAAATAAAATCGAAAAGAATCTAATTGAAACGAAAAGAATCCAATCGAATCGAATTGAAAGGAATCGAATCGAAAAAATCGAATCGAAAAGAATCGAGTTGAGTTGAATCGAATCGAATCATATCGAATCGAAAAGAATCGAATCGAATTGAAAAGAATCGAATCGAACTGAATCAAAAAGAATCGAATCGAACTGAATAGAAAAGAATCGAATCGAAATGTAACAAATTGAATCCAAATGATCGAATCGAATCAAATCGAAAAGAATCGAGCAGAATCGAATCGAAACGAAAAGAATCGAACTGAAAATAATCGAATCGAATCGAATAGAATAGAATCGAATAGAATTGAATCGAACGAAAAGAATCTTATCGAATCGAATCGAAAAGAATCGAATCGAATCGAATGGAGAAGAATCAAATCGAACCGAATCGAAAAGAACTGAATCGAAAAGAATCGAATCGAAGAGAATCTAATCGAAACGAAAAGAATCAAATCGAATCCAAAAGAATAGAATCGAAACGAAAAGAGGCGAATCGAATCGAATCGAAAAGAAGCGAATAGAAAAAAATCGAATCGAATCGAATCGAAAAGAATCGAATTGAAAAGAATAGAATCGAAAAAATTCGAATCGAATCAAATCGAAATGAATCGAATCGAATTAAATCGGTTGAAAAGATCGAATCAAAAAACATCAAGAGAATCGAAACGAATCGAAACGAATCGAATTGAATCAAATCGAATTGAAAAGAATCGTATCAAATCAAATCTAAAAGAATCGAATCGAATCGAATCAAAAAGAATGGAATCGAATTGATTCGCATCGAAAAGAATCGATCGAATCGTATTGAATCGAAAAGAATCGAATCGAATGGAATCGAATCGAATCGAATCGAAAAGAATCGAATCGAATCGAATCGAAAAGAATTGAATCGAAGAATATCAAATCGAATTGAAAAGAATTGACTCAAATCGAAAAGGATAGAATCGAAACACAAAGAATCGAATCGAATCGAATTCGAAAGAATCGAATTGAATTGAAATGAGAAGAATCGAATCGAATTGCATCGAATCGAAAATAATTGAATCGAATTGAATAAAAAATAATCAAATCGAGTCGAATCAAAAATAATTGGAATTGAATCGAATCGATAATCGAACCGAATCGAATCCAATCGAGTCGAATCGAAAATAATCGAATCGAATCAAATGGATTCAAAAACAATTAAATCGAATCGAAAAGAATCGAATGGAATCGAAAAGAATCAAACCGAATCAAAAAGAATCGAAAAGAATTGAATCAAGAAGAATCGAAATGAATTGAATCGAGTAGAATCACATCGAAGCTAGGGTAAAAAGAATCGAATCGAATCAAAATTATCTAACTCAATCCAATGAAATCCAAAAGAATCGAATCGAATCGAATCGAAAAGATTCGAATCGAAATGTAACAAGTTGAATCCAAATGATCGAATCGAATCAAATCGAAAAGAATCGAATCGAAAAGAATCGAATTGAATTGATCGATTCGAGAAGAATCGAATCGAAAAGAAGCGAATCGTATCAATCGAATCGAATCGAAAGAATCGAATCGAAGAGAATATAATCGAAACAAAAAGAATCGAATCGAATCGAATCAAAAAGAATCGAATCGAAACGACAAGAGGCGAATCGAATCGAATCGAAAAGAATCAATTGAAAAGAATCGAATCAAATTGAAAAGAATCGAATCGAAAAAATCGAATCAAAAAGAATCGAATCGAATCGTATCGAATCGAAAAGAATCGAAAAGAATAGAATCGAATGGAATCGAATCGAAAGAATCAATCGAATCGAATTGAATAGAAAAGAATCGAATAGATTCGAATCGACACGAATCGAAAAAAGTCGAAACGAATCGAATCATATCAAAGCGCAAAGAATCGAATCGAATCCAAAGAATCGAATCGAACTGAATCGAAAAGAATCGAATCGAACAGACCGAAAAGAATCGAATCGAAGAGAATCGTATCGAATCGAATCGAATAGAACCGAAGAATCGAATCGATTCCAATCGACCTGAATCGAAAGAATCGAATCGAACAGTATCGAATCTAATTGAAATGAATCGAATCAATAAAATAGAAGAGAATCAAATCGAAACGAAAAGAATCGAATCGAATCGATTGAAAGAATTGAATCAAATCGAAAAGAATCGAATCGAAATGAAAAGAATCGAATCGAATCGATCGAAATGATCGATTTGAAAAGTATCGAGTTGAATCGAATCAAATCGAAAAGAATCAAATCGATCGTATGGAATCAAAAAGAATCAAATCAAATCGAATCGAAAAGAATAGAACCGTCTATTTCATTGAATCGAAAAGAATTGAATCGAAAAGAATCGAGTCGAATCAAACGAATCGAATCAAATCGAAAAGAATCGTATCGATTTGAATCGAAAAGAATCGGATCGAATCTTATATACTTGAATCAAAAAGAATCGAGTCGATTCAAATCAAAAAAATCAAACCGAATAGAAAAGAATCGAATCGAAAAGAAAAGAATCGATTCAAATCGAAAACCGAAAGGAATCAAAACGATTCGAATGGATACGAAACGAATCGAATCGAAAATAATAGAATCGAATCGTACCGAACCGAAATGAAAATAATCAAATGGAATCGAATTGAAAATAACCGAATCAAATCAAATCGAAAATAATTGAAGCGGGGATTCCTGGGAGGGGCAGCGGTTTAGTGCCTGCCTTTGGCCCAGGGCGCGATCCTGGAGACCCGGGATCAAATCCCACATAGGGCTCCCGGTGCTTGGAGCTTGCTTCTCCCTCTGCCTATCTCTGCCTCTCTCTCTCTCTCTGTGACTATCATAAATAAATAAAAAATTTAGAAAAAAAAAGAAAATAATTGAAGCGAATCTAATAGAAATAGTTGATTCGCATTGAATCGAATCGAAAAACATCGAAATGAATTGAATTGAAAATAATGAAATCGAATCGAAAATAATCGAATCGAAAGTAATCTTATCGAATCGAAAATAATCGAATCGAATCGAATCGAAAATAATTGAACCGAGTCGATCGAATTGAGTTGAAAATAATCGAATCAAACCGAATTGAATCGAAAATAATCGAATCGAATCGAATAGAAAAGAATCGAATGGAATCGAAAAGAATCGAATCATATCGAATTGAATCGAAAAGAATCGAATCGAAGAGAACCGAAAAGAATCGAATCGAATACAATCGAAAAGAATCGTATCGAATCGAATCGAATTGAATCGAAAAGAATCGATTCCAATCGAATTGAATTGAATAGAATCGAATCGAACAGTACCGAATCGAATTGATAAGATTCGAATCAAGTAAAATCGAAAAGAATCTAATTGAAACGAAAAGAATCCAATCGAATCGAATTGAAAGGAATCGAATCGAAAAAATCGAATCGAAAAGAATCGAGTTGAGTTGAATCGAATCGAATCATATCGAATCGAAAAGAATCGAACCGAATCGAATTGAGTTGAAAAGAATTGAATCGAACTGAATCAAAAAGAATCGAATCGACCTGAATAGAAAAGAATCGAATCGAAATGTAACAAATTGAATCCAAATGATCGAATCGAATCAAATCGAAAAGAATCGAGCAGAATCGAATCGAAACGAAAAGAATCGAACTGAAAATAAATCGAATCGAATCGAATAGAATCGAACAGAATTGAATCGAACGAAAAGAATCTTATCGAATCGAATCGAATCGAATGGAGAAGAATCAAATCGAACCGAATCGAAAAGACTGAATCGAAAAGAATCGAATCGAAGAGAATCTAATCGAAACGAAAGGAATCAAATCGAATCCAAACAATAGAATCGAAACGAAAAGAGGCGAATCGAATCGAATCGAAAAGAAGCGAAAAGAAAAAAAATCGAATCGAATCGAATCGAAAAGAATCGAATTAAAAAAGAATAGGAATCGAAACATTCGAATCGAAATGAATCGAATCGATTAAATCGGTTGAAAAGATCGAATCAAAAAACATCAAAGAGAATCGAAACGAATCGAATCATCAAATCGAATTGAAAAGAATCGTATCAAATCAAATCTAAAAGAATCGAATCGGGATCCCTGGGTGGTGCAGCGGTTTACACGCCTGCTTTGGCCCAGGGCGCGATCCTGGAGACCCGGGATCGAATCCCATGTCGGGCTCCCGGTGCATGGAGCCTGCTTTCTCCCACTGCCTATGTCTCTGCCCCTCTCTCTCTTTCTCTCTGTGACTATCATAAATAATAAAAATAAAAAAATAAATAAAAATAATCGAATCGAATCGAATCGAATCAAAAAGAATGGAATCGAATTGATTCGCATTGAAAAGAATCGATCGAATCGTATTGAATCGAAAAGAATCGAATCGAATCGAAGAATCGAAACGAAACGAATCGAATAGAAAAGAATCGAATCGAAAAGAATCGAATCGAAGAATATCAAATCGAATTGAAAAGAATTGACTCAAATCGAAAAGAATCGAATCGAAACACAAAGAATCGAATCGAATCGAATTCGAAAGAATCGAATTGAATTGAAATGAGAAGAATCGAATCGAATTGCATCGAATCGAAATAATTGAATCGAATTGAATAAAAAATAATCAAATCGAGTCGAATCAAAAATAATTGGAATTGAATCGAATCGATAATCGAACCGAATCGAATCCAATCGAGTCGAATCGAAAATAATCGAATCGAATCAAATGGATTCAAAAACAATTAAATCGAATCGAAAAGAATCGAATGGAATCGAAAAGAATCAAACCGAATCAAAAAGAATCGAAAAGAATTGAATCAAGAAGAATCGAAATGAATTGAATCGAGTAGAATCACATCGAAGCTAGGGTAAAAAATCGAATCGAATCAAAAATTATCTAAATCAATCCAATGAAATCCAAAGAATTGAATCGAATCGAATCGAATCGAATCGAATGTAAAGAATCAATGATCGAAACGTAACAAGTGAATCCAAATCGAATCGAATCGAATCAAATCGAAAAGAATCGAATCGAAGAAGAATCGAAATTGAATTGAATCGATTCGAGAAGAATCGAATCGAAAAGAATCGAATCGAATCGAAAAGAATCGAATCGAAGAGAATATAATCGAAACAAAAAGAATCGAATCGAATCGAATCAAAAAGAATCGAATCGAAACGACAAGAGGCGAATCGAATCGAATCGAAAAGAATCAAATTGAAAAGAATCGAATCAAATTGAAAAGAATCGAATCGAAAAAATCGAATCAAAAAGAATCGAATCGAATCGAAAAGAATCGAATCGAATTGAAAAGAATAGAATCGAATGGAATCGAATCGAAAAGAATCAATCGAATCGAATTGAATAGAAAAGAATCGAATAGATTCGAATCGACACGAATCGAAAAAAGTCGAAACGAATCGAATCATATCAAAGCGAAAAGAATCGAATCGAATCAAAAAGAATCGAATCGAACTGAATCGAAAAGAATCGAATCGAACAGTACCGAATCGAATTGATAAGATTCGAATCAAATAAAATCGAAAAGAATCTAATTGAAACGAAAAGAATCCAATCGAATCGAATTGAAAGGAATCGAATTGAAAAAATCGAAACGAAAAGAATCGAATCGAATCGAATTGAAAAGAATTGAATCAAATCGAAAAGAATCGAATCGAATTGAAAAGAATCGAATCGAACTGAATCAAAAAGAATCGAATCGAACTGAATAGAAAAGAATCGAATCGAAATGTAACAAATTGAATCCAAATGATCGAATCGAATCAAATCGAAAAGAATCGAGCAGAATCGAATCGAAACGAAAAGAATCGAACTGAAAATAATCGAATCGAATCGAATAGAATAGAATCGAATAGAATTGAATCGAACGAAAAGAATCTTATCGAATCGAATCGAATCGAATGGAGAAGAATCAAATCGAACCGAATCGAAAAGAACTGAATCGAAAAGAATCGAATCGAAGAGAATCTAATCGAAACGAAAAGAATCAAATCGAATCCAAAAGAATAGAATCGAAACGAAAAGAGGCGAATCGAATCGAATCGAAAAGAAGCGAATAGAAAAAAATCGAATCGAATCGAATCGAAAAGAATCGAATTGAAAAGAATAGAATCGAAAAATTCGAATCGAATCAAATCGAAATGAATCGAATCGAATTAAATCGGTTGAAAAGATCGAATCAAAAAACATCAAAGAGAATCGAAACGAATCGAAACGAATCGAATTGAATCAAATCGAATTGAAAAGAATCGTATCAAATCAAATCTAAAAGAATCGAATCGAATCGAATCAAAAAGAATGGAATCGAATTGATTCGCATCGAAAAGAATCGATCGAATCGTATTGAATCGAAAAGAATCGAATCGAATGGAATCGAATCGAATCGAAAAGAATCGAATCGAATCGAATCGAAAAGAATTGAATCGAAGAATATCAAATCGAATTGAAAAGAATTGACTCAAATCGAAAAGGATCGAATCGAAACACAAAGAATCGAATCGAATCGAATTCGAAAGAATCGAATTGAATTGAAATGAGAAGAATCGAATCGAATTGCATCGAATCGAAAATAATTGAATCGAATTGAATAAAAAATAATCAAATCGAGTCGAATCAAAAATAATTGGAATTGAATCGAATCGATAATCGAACCGAATCGAATCCAATCGAGTCGAATCGAAAATAATCGAATCGAATCAAATGGATTCAAAAACAATTAAATCGAATCGAAAAGAATCGAATGGAATCGAAAAGAATCAAACCGAATCAAAAAGAATCGAAAAGAATTGAATCAAGAAGAATCGAAATGAATTGAATCGAGTAGAATCACATCGAAGCTAGGGTAAAAGAATCGAATCGAATCAAAAATTATCTAACTCAATCCAATGAAATCCAAAAGAATTGAATCGAATCGAATCGAAAAGATTCGAATCGAAATGTAACAAGTGGAATCCAAATGATCGAATCGAATCAAATCGAAAAGAATCGAATCGAAAAGAATCGAATTGAATTGAATCGATTCGAGAAGAATCGAATCGAAAGAAGCGAATCGTATCAAATCGAATCGAATCGAAAAGAATCGAATCGAAGAGAATATAATCGAAACAAAAAGAATCGAATCGAATCGAATCAAAAAGAATCGAATCGAAACGACAAGAGGCGAATCGAATCGAATCGAAAAGAATCAAATTGAAAAGAATCGAATCAAATTGAAAAGAATCGAATCGAAAAAATCGAATCAAAAAGAATCGAATCGAATCGTATCGAATCGAAAAGAATCGAAAAGAATAGAATCGAATGGAATCGAATCGAAAAGAATCAATCGAATCGAATTGAATAGAAAAGAATCGAATAGATTCGAATCGACACGAATCGAAAAAAGTCGAAACGAATCGAATCATATCAAAGCGCAAAGAATCGAATCGAGTCCAAAAGAATCGAATCGAACTGAATCGAAAAGAATCGAATCGAACAGACCGAAAAGAATCGAATCGAAGAGAATCGTATCGAATCGAATCGAATAGAACCGAAAGAATCGAATCGATTCCAATCGACCTGAATCGAAAAGAATCGAATCGAACAGTATCGAATCTAATTGAAATGAATCGAATCAAATAAAATAGAAGAGAATCAAATCGAAACGAAAAGAATCGAATCGAATCGAATTGAAAAGAATTGAATCAAATCGAAAAGAATCGAATCGAAATGAAAAGAATCGAATCGAATCGATCGAAATGATCGATTTGAAAAGTATCGAGTTGAATCGAATCAAATCGAAAAGAATCAAATCGAATCGTATGGAATCAAAAGAATCAAATCAAATCGAATCGAAAAGAATAGAACCGTATTTCATTGAATCGAAAAGAATTGAATCGAAAAGAATCGAGTCGAATCAAAACGAATCGAATCAAATCGAAAAGAATCGTATCGATTTGAATCGAAAAGAATCGGATCGAATCTTATATACTTGAATCAAAAAGAATCGAGTCGATTCAAATCAAAAAAATCAAACCGAATAGAAAAGAATCGAATCGAAAAGAAAGAATCGATTCAAATCGAAAACCGAAAGGAATCAAAACGATTCGAATGGATACGAAACGAATCGAATCGAAAATAATAGAATCGAATCGTACCGAACCGAAATGAAAATAATCAAATGGAATCGAATTGAAAATAACCGAATCAAATCAAATCGAAATAATTGAAGCGGGGATTCCTGGGAGGGGCAGCGGTTTAGTGCCTGCCTTTGGCCCAGGGCGCGATCCTGGAGACCCGGGATCAAATCCCACATAGGGCTCCCGGTGCTTGGAGCTTGCTTCCCTCTGCCTATCTCTGCCTCTCTCTCTCTCTCTGTGACTATCATAAATAAATAAAAAATTTAGAAAAAAAAAGAAAATAATTGAAGCGAATCTAATAGAAAATAGTTGATTCGCATTGAATCGAATCGAAAAACATCGAAATGAATTGAATTGAAAATAATGAAATCGAATCGAAAATAATCGAATCGAAAGTAATCTTATCGAATCGAAAATAATCGAATCGAATCGAATCGAAAATAATTGAACCGAGTCGATCGAATTGAGTTGAAAATAATCGAATCAAACCGAATTGAATCGAAAATAATCGAATCGAATCGAATAGAAAAGAATCGAATGGAATCGAAAAGAATCGAATCATATCGAATTGAATCGAAAAGAATCGAATCGAAGAGAACCGAAAAGAATCGAATCGAATACAATCGAAAAGAATCGTATCGAATCGAATCGAATTAAATCGAAAAGAATCGATTCCAATCGAATTGAATTGAATAGAATCGAATCGAACAGTACCGAATCGAATTGATAAGATTCGAATCAAGTAAAATCGAAAAGAATCTAATTGAAACGAAAAGAATCCAATCGAATCGAATTGAAAGGAATCGAATCGAAAAAATCGAATCGAAAAGAATCGAGTTGAGTTGAATCGAATCGAATCATATCGAATCGAAAAGAATCGAACCGAATCGAATTGAGTTGAAAAGAATTGAATCGAACTGAATCAAAAAGAATCGAATCGACCTGAATAGAAAAGAATCGAATCGAAATGTAACAAATTGAATCCAAATGATCGAATCGAATCAAATCGAAAAGAATCGAGCAGAATCGAATCGAAACGAAAAGAATCGAACTGAAAATATCGAATCGAATCGAATCGAATAGAATCGAACAGAATTGAATCGAACGAAAAGAATCTTATCGAATCGAATCGAATGGAGAAGAATCAAATCGAACCGAATCGAAAAGAACTGAATCGAAAAGAATCGAATCGAAGAGAATCTAATCGAAACGAAAGGAATCAAATCGAATCCAAAAACAATCGAAACGAAAAAGAGGCGAATCGAATCGAATCGAAAAGAAGCGAAAAGAAAAAATCGAATCGAATCGAATCGAAAAGAATCGAATTAAAAGAATGGAATCGAAACATTCGAATCGAAATGAATCGAATCGAATTAAATCGGTTGAAAAGATCGAATCAAAAAACATCAAAGAGAATCGAAACGAATCGAATCAAATCGAATTGAAAAGAATCGTATCAAATCAAATCTAAAAGAATCGAATCGGGATCCCTGGGTGGTGCAGCGGTTTACCGCCTGCCTTTGGCCCAGGGCGCGATCCTGGAGACCCGGGATCGAATCCCATGTCGGGCTCCCGGTGCATGGAGCCTGCTTCCCCACTGCCTATGTCTCTGCCCCTCTCTCTCTTTCTCTCTGTGACTATCATAAATAATAAAAATAAAAAAAAAAAAAAAATCGAATCGAATCGAATCGAATAAAAGAATGGAATCGAATTGATTCGCATTGAAAAGAATCGATCGAATCGTATTGAATCGAAAAGAATCGAATCGAATCGAAGAATCGAATCGAAACGAATCGAATCGAAAAGAATCGAATCGAAAAGAATCGAATCGAGAATATCAAATCGAATTGAAAAGAATTGACTCAAATCGAAAAGATCGAATCGAAACACAAAGAATCGAATCGAATCGAATTCGAAAGAATCGAATTGAATTGAAATAGAAGAATCGAATCGAATTGCATCGAATCGAAAATAATTGAATCGAATTGAATAAAAATAATCAAATCGAGTCGAATCAAAAATAATTGGAATTGAATCGAATCGATAATCGAACCGAATCGAATCCAATCGAGTCGAATCGAAAATAATCGAATCGAATCAAATGGATTCAAAAACAATTAAATCGAATCGAAAAGAATCGAATGGAATCGAAAAGAATCAAAACCGAATCAAAAAGAATCGAAAAGAATTGAATCAAGAAGAATCGAAATGAATTGAATCGAGTAGAATCACATCGAAGCTAGGGTAAAAAATCGAATCGAATCAAAAATTATCTAAATCAATCCAATGAAATCCAAAGAATTGAATCGAATCGAATCGAAAAGATTCGAATCGAAATGTAACAAGTGGAATCCAAATGATCGAATCGAATCAAATCGAAAAGATCGAATCGAAACGACAAGAGGCGAATCGAATCGAATCGAAAAGAATCAAATGAAAAGAATCGAATCAAATGAAAAGAATCGAATCGAAAAAATCGAATTGAATTGAATCGATTCGAGAAGAATCGAATCGAAAGAATCGAATCGAAAAGAATCGAATCGAAGAATATCAAATCGAATTGAAAAGAATTGACTCAAATCGAAAAGAATCGAATCGAAACACAAAGAATCGAATCGAATCGAATTCGAAAGAATCGAATTGAATTGAAATGAGAAGAATCGAATCGAATTGCATCGAATCGAAAATAATTGAATAATTGAATAAAAATAATCAAATCGAGTCGAATCAAAAATAATTGGAATTGAATCGAATCGATAATCGAACCGAATCGAATCCAATCGAGTCGAATCGAAAATAATCGAATCGAATCAAATGGATTCAAAACAATTAAATCGAATCGAAAAGAATCGAATGGAATCGAAAAGAATCAAACCGAATCAAAAGAATCGAAAAGAATTGAATCAAGAAGAATCGAAATGAATTGAATCGAGTAGAATCACATCAAGCTAGGGTAAAAAATCGAATCGAATAAAAATTATCTAAATCAATCCAAGGAAATCCAAAAGAATTGAATCGAATCGAATCGAAAAGATTCGAATCGAAATGTAACAAGGGAATCCAAATGATCGAATCGAATCAAATCGAAAAGATTCGAATCGAAACGACAAGAGGCGAATCGAATCGAATCGAAAAGAATCAAATTTGAAAAGAATCGAATCAAATTGAAAAGAATCGAATCGAAAAAATCGAATTGAATTGAATCGATTCGAGAAGAATCGAATCGAAAAGAATCGAATCGAATCGAAAAGAATCGAATCGAAGAGAATATAATCGAAACAAAAAGAATCGAATCGAATCGAATCAAAAGAATCGAATCGAAACGACAAGAGGCGAATCGAATCGAATCGAAAAGAATCAAATTGAAAAGAATCGAATCAAATTGAAAAGAATCGAATCGAAAAAAATCGAATCAAAAAGAATCGAATCGAATCGAAAAGAATCGAATCGAATTGAAAAGAATAGAATCGAATGGAATCGAATCGAAAAGAATCAATCGAATCGAATTGAATAGAAAAGAATCGAATAGATTCGAATCGACACGAATCGAAAAAAGTCGAAACGAATCGAATCATATCAAAGCGAAAAGAATCGAATCGAATCAAAAAGAATCGAATCGAACTGAATCGAAAAGAATCGAATCGAACAGTACCGAATCGAATGATAGATTCGAATCAAAAATAAAATCGAAAAGAATCTAATTGAAACGAAAAGAATCCAATCGATCGAATTGAAAGGAATCGAATTGAAAAATCGAAACGAAAAGAATCGAATCGAATCGAATTGAAAGAATTGAATCAATCGAAAAGAATCGAATCGAATTGAAAAGAATCGAATCGAACTGAATCAAAAAGAATCGAATCGAACTGAATAGAAAAGAATCGAATCGAAATGTAACAATTGAATCCAAATGATCGAATCGAATCAAATCGAAAGAATCGAGCAGAATCGAATCGAAACGAAAAGAATCGAACTGAAAATAATCGAATCGAATCGATAATAGAATCGAATAGAATTGAATCGAACGAAAAGAATCTTATCGAATCGAATCGAATCGAATGAGAAGAATCAAATCGAACGAATCGAAAAGAACTGAATCGAAAGAATCGAATCGAAGAGAATCTAATCGAAACGAAAGAATCAAATCGAATCCAAAAGAATAGAATCGAAACGAAAAGAGGCGAATCGAATCGAATCGAAAAGAAGCGAATAGAAAAAATCGAATCGAATCGAATCGAAAAGAATCGAATTGAAAAGAATAGAATCGAAAAATTCGAATCGAATCAAATCGAAATGAATCGAATCGATTAAATCGGTTGAAAAGATCGAATCAAAAAACATCAAAGAGAATCGAAACGAATCGAAACGAATCGAATTGAATCAAATCGAATTGAAAAGAATCGTATCAAATCAAATCTAAAAGAATCGAATCGAATCGAATCAAAAAGAATGGAATCGAATGATTCGCATCGAAAAGAATCGATCGAATCGTATTGAATCGAAAAGAATCGAATCGAATGGAATCGAATCGAATCGGAAAAGAATCGAATCGAATCGAATCGAAAAGAATTGAATCGAAGAATATCAAATCGAATTGAAAAGAATTGACTCAAATCGAAAGGATCGAATCGAAACACAAAGAATCGATCGAATCGAATTCGAAAGAATCGAATTGAATTGAAATGAGAAGAATCGAATCGAATTGCATCGAATCGAAAATAATTGAATCGAATTGAATAAAAAATAATCAAATCGAGTCGAATCAAAAATAATTGGAATTGAATCGAATCGATAATCGAACCGAATCGAATCCAATCGAGTCGAATCGAAAATAATCGAATCGAATCAAATGGATTCAAAAACAATTAAATCGAATCGAAAAGAATCGAATGGAATCGAAAACAATCAAACCGAATCAAAAAGAATCGAAAAGAATTGAATCAAGAAGAATCGAAATGAATTGAATCGAGTAGAATCAATCGAAGCTAGGGTAAAAGAATCGAATCGAATCAAAAATTATCTAACTCAATCCAATGAAATCCAAAAGAATTGAATCGAATCGATCGAAAAGATTCGAATCGAAATGTAACAAGTGGAATCCAAATGATCGAATCGAATCAAATCGAAAAGAATCGAATTGAATTGAATCGATTCGAGAAGAATCGAATCGAAAAGAAGCGAATCGTATCAAATCGATCGAATCGAAAAGAATCGAATCGAAGAGATAATCGAAACAAAAGAATCGAATCGAATCGAATCAAAAAGAATCGAATCGAAACGACAAGAGGCGAATCGAATCGAATCGAAAAGAATCAAATTGAAAAGAATCGAATCAAATTGAAAAGAATCGAATCGAAAAATCGAATCAAAAAGAATCGAATCGAATCGTATCGAACGAAAAGAATAGATCGAATGGAATCGAATCGAAAAGAATCAATCGAATCGAATTGAATAGAAAAGAATCGAATAGATTCGAATCGACACGAATCGAAAAAGTCGAAACGAATCGCATCATATCAAAGCGCAAAGAATCGAATCGAGTCCAAAAGAATCGAATCGAACTGAATCGAAAAGAATCGAATCGAACAGACCGAAAAGAATCGAATCGAAGAGAATCGTATCGAATCGAATCGAATAGAACCGAAAGAATCGAATCGATTCCAATCGACCTGAATCGAAAAGAATCGAATCGAACAGTATCGAATCTAATGAAATGAATCGAATCAATAAAATAGAAGAGAATCAAATCGAACGAAAAGAATCGAATCGAATCGAATGAAAAGAATTGAATCAAATCGAAAAGAATCGAATCGAAATGAAAAGAATCGAATCGAATCGATCGAAATGATCGATTTGAAAAGTATCGAGTTGAATCGAATCAAATCGAAAAGAATCAAATCGAATCGTATGGAATCAAAAAAGAATCAAATCAAATCGAATCGAAAAGATAGAACCGTATTTCATTGAATCGAAAAGAATTGAATCGAAAAGAATCGAGTCGAATCAAAACGAATCGAATCAAATCGAAAAGAATCGTATCGATTTGAATCAAAAAAAGAATCGGATCGAATCTTATATACTTGAATCAAAAGAATCGAGTCGATTCAAATCAAAAAATCAAACCGAATAGAAAAGAATCGAATCGAAAAGAAAAGAATCGATTCAAATCGAAAACCGAAAGGAATCAAAACGATTCGAATGGATACGAAACGAATCGAATCGAAAATAATAGAATCGAATCGTACGAACGAAATGAAAATAATCAAATGGAATCGAATTGAAATAAACCGAATCAAATCAAATCGAAAATAATTGAAGCGGGGATTCCTGGGAGGGGCAGCGGTTTTAGTGCCTGCCTTTGGCCCAGGGCGCGATCCTGGAGACCCGGGATCAAATCCCACATAGGGCTCCCGGTGCTTGGAGCTTGCTTCTCCCTCTGCCTATCTCTGCTCTCTCTCTCTCTCTGGACTATCATAAATAAATAAAAATTTAGAAAAAAAAAGAAAATAATTGAAGCGAATCTACTAGAAAATAGTTGATTCGCATTGAATCGAATCGAAAACATCGAAATGAATTGAATTGAAAATAAAAAAATCGAATCGAAAATAATCGAATCGAAGAATCTTATCGAATCGAAAATAATCGAATCGAATCGAATCGAAAATATTGAACGAGTCGATCGAATTGAGTTGAAAATAATCGAATCAAACCGAATTGAATCGAAAATAATCGAATCGAATCGAATAGAAAAGAATCGAATGGAATCGAAAAGAATCGAATCATATCGAATTGATCGAAAAGAATCGAATCGAAGAGAACCGAAAAGAATCGAATCGAATACAATCGAAAAGAATCGTATCGAATCGAATCGAATTGAATCGAAAAGATCGATTCCAATCGAATTGAATTGAATAGAATCGAATCGAACAGTACCGAATCGAATTGATAAGATTCGAATCAAGTAAAAATCGAAAAGAATCTAATTGAAACGAAAAGAATCCAATCGAATCGAATTGAAGGAATCGAATCGAAAAAAATCGAATCGAAAAGAATCGAGTTGAGTTGAATCGAATCGAATCATATCGAATCGAAAAGAATCGAACCGAATCGAATGAGTTGAAAAGAATTGAATCGAACTGAATCAAAAAGAATCGAAATCGACCTGAATAGAAAAGAATCGAATCGAAATGTAAACAAATTGAATCCAAATGAACGAATCGAATCAAATCGAAAGAATCGAGCAGAATCGAATCGAAACGAAAAGAATCGAACTGAAAATAATCGAATCGAATCGAATCGAATCGAACAGAATTGAATCGAACGAAAAGAATCTTATCGAATCGAATCGAATCGAATGGAGAAGAATCAAATCGAACCGAATCGAAAAGAACTGAATCGAAAAGAATCGAATCGAAGAGAATCTAATCGAAACGAAAGGAATCAAATCGAATCCAAAACAATAGAATCGAAACGAAAGAGCGAATCGAATCGAATCGAAAAGAAGCGAAAAGAAAAAAATCGAATCGAATCGAATCAAAAAGAATCGAATTAAAAAGAATAGAATCGAAACATTCGAATCGAAATGAATCGAATCGAATTAAATCTTTGAAAAGATCGAATCAAAGAACATCAAAGAGAATCGAAACGAATCGAATCG